>NC_091588.1:24574481-24576981 GCF_042767895.1 Penaeus vannamei
TATGTGAACAAGAATAAAAGAAATTCTATGTCAAGTCTAGACTAGATATAGCGAACTGAAAAAGAATGAAATAAATTCTATGCCAATTTTAGACTAGATATAACGAACTGAAAAAAAATTAAAGAAAGTCTATGTCAATTCTAGACTAGATATAGCGAACTGAAAAAGAATGAAAGAAATTCTTTGTCAATTCTAGACTAGATATAGTGAACTGAATCGTATGTGGAAAAAAATTAACGAAAGTCTGTGTAATTCTAGACTAGATATAGCGAACTGAAAGAGAATTAACGAAATTCGATGTCAATTCTTGACTAGATATAACGAACGGAATCGAATGTGAAAAAGAATTAACGAAATTCTATGTCGATTCTAGACTAGATATAGCGAACTGAATCGAATGTGAAAAGGAATTAAAGAAAGTGTATGTCAATTATAAACTAGATATAGCGAACTGAATCGAATGTGAAAAAGAATTAAAGAAATTCGATGTCAATTCTAGACTCGATATAACGAACTGAAAAACAATTAAGGGAATTCTATGTCAATTCTTGACTAGATATAGCGAACTGATAAAGAATGAAAGAAATTCGATGTCAGTTCTAGACTAAATATAGCGAACTGAATCGTATATGAAAAAGATTTTAGACATAGCCAAGGAATTCATTATTTCGATTTTTTTAGTTCTATAAATGTCTAAGTTGTTTTCAATGAGTATTTTCCAATGACATTTCCACTCAAAAAATATGAATTTACAAAAGAAACAAAAACAAAAACAAAATACACACAAAAATAGATCAACATAAGTATGATATCTTTTATACTGAATTTTATACGAATATTCTATCAAGAAAAGCTTTGATTCGAAAGACTTAGACGAAATAAGAATAAAGAGGACGAGGTTGACGGGAAAATTGTGTCACAAAAGCTGGCATTTCGAATTTCAAACTTTGGGGAGAGGGTAAAGAAGAGAGAGAGAGAGAGGGAGAGAGAGAGAGAGAGAGAGAGAGAGAGAGAGAGAGAGAGGGAGGGAGAGAGAGAGAGAGAGAGAGAGAGAGAGAGAGAAAGAGAGAAAGCGAGAGAGAGAGAGAAAGAGAAAGAGATGAGATAGGAGATAAGGAGAGAGAGAGAGAGGGAGGAGGAGGGAGGGAGGGAGGGGGAGAGAGGAGAGGGAGGGAGGGAGGGAGAGAGAGAGGGAGAGAGAGGGAGAGAGAGAGAGAGAGAGAGAGAGAGAGAGAGAGAGAGAGAGAGAGAGAGAGAGAGGAGGGAGAGAGGGAGGGAGAGAGAGAGAGAGAGAGGGAGAGAGAGAGAGAGAGAGAGAGAGAGGGGGGGAGGGAGGGAGGGAGGGAGGGAGAGAGAGAGAGAGGGAGGGAGAGAGAGAGATAGATGGAGGGAGAGAGAGAGAGACAGACAGACAGACAGAGGGGGGAGAGAGGGAGTCAAAGAGGGAGAGAGAGAGAGAGAGAGAGAGGGAGGGAGGGAGGGAGGGAGGGAGGGAGAGAGAGAGAGAGGGAGGGAGGGAGGAGGGAGGGAGGGAGGGAGAGAGAGAGAGAGAGAGAAAGATAGATAGAAGAGAGAGAGAGACAGACATACAGACAGAGACAGTCAAAGAGAGAGAGAGAGAGAGACAGACAGACAGACAGACAGAGACAGTCAGAGAGAGAGAGAGAGACAGACAGACAGACAAACAGACAGAGACAGTCAGAGAGAGAGAGAGAGACAGAGACAGAGACAGAGACAGACAAAGAGAGAGAGAGAGAGACAGACTGACAGACAGAGAGAGACAGACAGAGAGAGCAACGTGCCGTACCCCCAATAAATGTTTTATACAACAGCCAGCCGAGGGAGAAAATTATAGAAAATGAGAAGGGAATTGTACAGAAAACGTGACGGGGTCAAAGGTCAGCGCGTGAGTGTGTACAAACACGTATTCTGGTCTTCTTGTACAACTCATGACCCATCGCTTGTCTTTTTCTGTTTTTTGTTGTTTTTCTTGTTTCTTTGTGTTTCTTTGGGTTTATTTCTCTCGCTTTGGCTTTTTTTGTTTTGTTTGTTTACCTTCTCTCCTTCGTTTTCTCTCTTTTCTTTATTTTCCTTCTCTTTCTTTCTGTATCTCTCTCTTTCATCTTCTCTCTCTCTCTCTCTCTCTCTATCTCTCTCTTTCTCTTTTTCTCGCTTTCTCTCTCTCTCTCTCTCTCTTCTCTCTATCTATCTATCTGTCTGTCTGTCTATCTATCTCTATCTATCTATCTCTGTCTATCTATTTGAGTAATTGTTTATCTATTTGTCTATCTATCTAGTTCTCCATATCTTTTTTTGCACGTAACTATATTTCTATTCATTAGTTCTCCTCTCCCTCTCTATCTATCTATCGATCTATTTATCTATCTATCTATTTATTCTATCTGCCTATGCATCTAACGTTTATTTATCTATCTATCTCTCTCTCTCTCTCTCTCTCTCTCTCTCTCTCTCTCTCTCTCTCTCTCTCTCCCTCTCTATC
>NC_091588.1:24599481-24601981 GCF_042767895.1 Penaeus vannamei
ATCCTCCTCATCAACATCACCATCAAAACCATCACCATCATCATCACCATCACTATCGTCCTTATCTTCCTCCTCTTCCTCATCATCACCATCATCTTTATCCTCCTCATCATTATCATCACCATCGCCACCACCATCATCATCATCATCACCACCACCACCACCACCACCACCACCATCATCATCACCACCATCATCATCACCACCACCACCATCCTCATCATCACCACCACCATCATCACCACCACCACCACCACCACCATCACCACCACCACCACCATCACCACCACCACCATCACCACCACCATCATCCACATCATCACCATCACCACCATCATCATCACCACATCATCCTAATCATCACCACCCTCACCACATCCTAATCACCACCACCATCATCACCACATCATCACCACCACCACCATCACCACCATCATCACCACCACCGCCATCATCACCACCACCACCACCACCATCATCATCACCACCACCATCACCACCACCACCACCACCATCACCATCACCACCACCATCACCACCACCACCATCACCATCACCATCACCATCACCACCACCATCATCACCACCACCACCATCATCATCATCCACGCCAATATTCCCTCCGGCCAAACATCAATTAAATCCGTGTTGTTATCCCGCCAACCCGTCTATTTAAAGCGGTTTTCACGCCCCTGGCCGCCCCCAATGCCGCTAAATGACTCGACAGAAGAGGTCAAACAAGGTCAGGTCAAGTGGACAATCAGCCGGTCGATCGAGGTCACGCTTCGAGAAGGAAAGTGAAATCTTTTGCGTGACCCGGAAATAAACCCCTCTCGTGTAGCTGTGTTTGTTTACATCTCGATCCCGTTGTTCTATTTTTAGAAATTGTATTAGATCTGTGACGTATTTAGGTATGTCAGAACCGTTATACTATCTTAATATATTGGTATTGTTATTTATTTGATGTCTGTATGTTTGTGTGTGTGTGTGTGTGTGTGTGTGTGTGTGTGTGTGTGTGTGTGTGTGTGTGTGTGTGTGTGTGTGTGGTTGATTAGATAACTCAATACCATTATTATTATCATTATTATCATTATTATCATTATTATCATTATTGTCATTATTATTATCATCATCATTATCATTGTTAGCATTACTATTATTATTATTATTGTTATCAATTTTACATATTTTTTTAACTTTGATAATGAATAAAATGTGTGATTTATATCGCTATTCTGTTTTAAAAATATATTAGAATTGTATATATTAAGTATCTCCTTATCGCTACATTCAAAATAGATAAACAAATAGATTTATTCAAAATAAATAAATAAATAAAAAAGATCTATGGATTATTAGATCGCGCTATATCGTCACTTTTATTTTCGGAAAAAAGTATTGGAATTATCCGTTTTTGACTTTGATTTTGATTTTGAGATATTTAGAAACGTAGTGATTAAGATATGGAAGATAAAGTCAATTAAAAAACGAACTTAGAACTGATATTTTGAAAAGACTGTATCTAAATCTATTTCACATCATGAATCAATTAGTTTCGTCGCCTTTAGCATAATTAGTTTGTTAATTACCGACTTGATTGATTGAACACAAGTAGACATGAGTGTATATTAGTTAATTAGTAAATGAACTTATTTGGAATACGAATATGTTGATAGAAAATTAAGAAATAGGTTATTTGATAAGGATGGTGGGAATAAAAAATATATGATGATAGATATGCGTGGAGAAATAGATATTGATGGATGTAGAGTAAATTATTTATCTGCTTATCTACCTATTTGTCTTTCCGTCTGTCTATCTACCTGTCTTTCTATCTATCTACTTAATATCTATCTACTTGTCTTTCTACATGTTATCTGTTTATTCGTCTGCCCATCTATTGATCTGTGTCTTTATTCCGTTTCTCTGTCTCTGTATCTATGTCTATTTATTTAGCCCCCCCACACACGCACGCACGCACGCACACACACGTACACACACACACACACACACACACACACACACACACACACACACACACACACACACACACACACACGCACGCACGCATACACACGTACACACACACACACACACACACACACACACACACACACACACACACACACACACACACACACACACACACACACATACACACATGCACACACACACGCATATACACACACGTACACACACACACACACACACACACACACACACACACACACACACACACACACGCATACACACAAACACACACGCACACGCACACACACAGTTGCACAGACACAGATATATACAGATAAATAGATAGATAGACAGTAGTTATATATATATATATATATATATATATATATATATATATATATATATATATATATATATATATATATATATATTGACTCAGGCAAACTCTTCAAAATCCTTCCCTCTATAACCAGCGCCACCCCCCCTCCCTACCCCGTCCCCGTCCTCCGTTTATTCCTTTTGCTGATTT
>NC_091588.1:24619481-24621981 GCF_042767895.1 Penaeus vannamei
GTCGGTGGGAGGGGAGGGGGTGGTGGTATTGTGGTGTTGGTGGGTTGGTGGGGTGTGGGAGATTGGGGGAGAGGGTTTGAGGGTTGAGAGTGGGGGAGGGAGTTGTTGTTGGTGTTGGTGGGGGGAGGGGGGTGATGGTGGTGTTATTGGTGTTAGTGGGGGTATGGGGGTGGGAGGAGTGGAGGGAGTGGTGGTAGAAGGGTGGTAGGTGATGGTGGTGTTATTGGTGGTTGTTATTGTGGATGGTGGAAGGTGGAAGTCATAGGGGTGGGGTTGAGAGTGAGGGGGGGGGGTGTTGTTGATGTTGGTGGGGGGTGGGTGTGGGGAGTGGAGGGGTGGTGGTAGGGGAGTGTTGGTGGTGGTAGGGGTGGGGTGGTGATGGTGGGGGGGGATGGGGTGGGGGGTTGGTGTTGGTGGTGGTAGGGGTGGGGTGGTGGTGGGGATGTGATGTTGATGGGGGTGATGATGGTGGAGGGGGAAGGGGGTGTTGTTGGTGTCTGTGGTGGTGATAGAGGTGGGGGATGTTGCGTGGGGTTGGGAGTGTGGGTGGGGAGGTGTTGTTTGGTGGGAGGGGTGGGGGGAGGAGGGTGTTGTTGGTGTTGGTGGCAGTGGTGTTGTTGGAAATTGTGTTTCTTGTTGCTATTTTGTTTTTGTTTTTGTTGTTACCGTCAATGTTTTTGTTGTTGTTATTATGTTGTTATTATAACTGTTATATTTTTGTTATTTTTGTTATTATTTTTGTTATTGTCATCATCGTTTTCCCTCATAATTTCTTTTTCATATTTTCTCTCTATTAAAGAGGTCATGTTATACGTACACACACACGCACACAATACATACATGTGCGTATTTCCGTATACATAAACGCGAGCAATATTGCAGTTCTAAAAGCAACACCAAATTAAAAAAAAAAAAAATGGGACGAAATAAAACGAAAAACGAAATATGAAAATGAAAAAAAAATGCAAAGCTGGTTAAAAAAAAAGTGATGTATAAATCTGTTAATTTACATATGCATACATACATACGATCATATTTGTATATGCATGTGCGTACGTGCGTGTGTGTGTGCGTGTGTGGGTGTGTTTGTGTGTGTGTATGAGTTTATGTATGTATGTGTTTGTGTATGTGTGCGTACGTGCGTGTGTGCGTACGTGCGTGTGTGTGTGCGTGTGCGTGTGTGTGTGTGTGTGTGTGTGTGTGTATGTTTGTGTGTGTGTGTGTGTGTGTGTGTGTATGTTTGTGTATTTACTGTTTGTGTGTGTGTGCGTACGTGCGTGTGTGTGTGTGTGTGTGTGTGTGTGCGTGTGTGTGTGTGTTTGTGTGTTTGCATGTATGTTTTTTTGTGTATGTGTGTGTGTGTGTACGCGCGCGTGTGTGTGTGTATGTTTGTGTATTTACGTCTGTGTGTGTGTGTGTGTGTGTGTGTTTCTGTGTGTATGTATGAGTTTATGTATGTATATGTTTGTGTATGTGTGTGTGTTTGCGTATGTGTATGTGTGTGTGTTTGCGTATGTGTGTGTGTGTGTGTTTGCGTATGTGTATGTGTGTGTGTTTGTGTGTATTTACGTTTGTGCATGTGTGTGGGTGTGGGTGTACGTGTGTGTGTGTGTGTTTCTGTGTGCGTTTGTGTGTGTATGTGTTTGTGTATGTGTGTGTGTGTGTGTTTCTGTGTATATATGTGTGTGTGTTTCTGTGTGTGCGTGTGTATTTACGTTTGTGCATGTGTGTTTCTGTGTACATGTGTGTGTGTTTGTGTATGTATGTGCTTGTGTATGTGTATGTGTGTGTTTGTGTGTGTATGTGTGTGTGTGTGTTTCTGTGTGTGCGTGTCTGTACTTACGTTTGTGTGTGTGTGTGTGAGTTTCTGTGTATATTTACGTGTGTGTACATGTGTGTGGATACGTGTCCGTGTATGTACGCGCGTGTGTGCATATGTGTTTATATACATACGATCTTTGTCATCACTACTTCATTATCATCATCATCACTAACAGTACTATCATCACAATCACTTTTCCGATCTTTGTTATCATCATTCCAGTGATTGTGACACCGACAGTGACGAAAAAAGAGAGAGAGGGTGGCGGTGCAGTGACAGTGACAGAGAGACATGGTAGGAGAAAGCCAGTGAAAGATTGTGAAAAGCAGGATAATACAATATTTAGAAATGTAAAAAAAAAAAAAATGAAAGCCAGTGATAAACAGGAAAATACAATATTCAGAGATAAAGAAAAATGAAAATGAAAGCCAGTGAAAGACAGTGAAAAACTGGGAAATACAGCATCCAGAAACAGAAAAAATTAAAACCAGTGAAAGACAGTGAAAAGCAGTGAAATACAATATTCATAAATAAAGAAAAAAAGGAAAGACAGTGAAAAGCAGGAAAATACAGCATTCAGAAATAAAGAAAAAAAACTGAAAGCCAGTGAAAGACAGTGAAAACCAGGAAAATACAGTACTCGGAATTTTTTTATGGAAAAAAATGAAAGCCAGTGAA
>NC_091588.1:24631981-24634481 GCF_042767895.1 Penaeus vannamei
GTGGAGAGAGGAGGGAGGAGGGCGTGAGTGAACGACGAGGAGGAGGGGAGGAAGTAGAGGAGAGGAGGAGGGGCGTGAGGAAAGAGGGGAGAAAGTGATTGAGGAGGGAGGAGGGAGGGAGGAAGTATAGGAGGAGTAGGAGGGGGCGTGAGTGAAAGGGGAGGAGGGAGGAGGAGGAGAAGAAGAAGGAGGAGGAGGGAGGAGAAAGAAGGAAGGAGGAGGAGGAGGAGGAGGAGGGGGAGAATTAAAGCAAGGAGGAAGAGGAGAAGGGGGATAAGGAGGAGAAGGAGGTGAAAGAGAAGGAGAAGGATGAGGAGAACATTTAAAGTGAGGAGGAAATGGAGGAGACGAAAGTGGTGGAGGAAGAGAAGGAGGAGGAGGAGAGAATAGAGAAGAAAAAAGGAGGAGGAAGGGAAGGAGCAAGATTAGGAAGATAGGAAGAGAAGAAGAAGAAACAAAACCTGAAATAAAGAAAAATAAAAAGAAAAATAAGATATAAAAATGGATAGAGAAATTTGCAAAATAAAAGGAGAAGGAAGGGAGTAGAAGTAAGGTGGAGAAGGAGGAGGAAGAGGAGGAGAAGGTCGAAGTGCCAAGGAGGAATAGCGATCGGTGAGAGGGAGGGGGAGGTGGGGGGGGGGATGGGAGGAGTAGGAGGAGGGGGTGGAAGAATGGAGACTTTTTTTTTTTTTTTTTTTTGAAGGGGGGAGTAAAAAGGAGGGACGATGGAGGAGGGAGGAGAGTAGGGTGGGGGGATGAGGGAGGGAGGGAGATTGTGGGGGGGGGGGGGTGTATCGCCTCTGACGAAGAAAACTCCTTATCGCCTACCGACCTCAGATCTCGATAGCCCTCCCTGAGGATGAGCGGGCAGTCCGAGGTGGAGCGAGAGGGGGTGGGGGTGGGGGGGGAGGGGGGAGGTGGTAGGTCGAGGGTGAAGGGGTGGGGAGAGGGAGTGGGGTGGGGTGGGGAGGTGGTAGGTCGAGGTGAAGGGAAGGGTGCACGGGGTGGGAGGTGGGGGTGGGCTGGGGGTAGGTGGTAAGTCGAGGGTGAAGAGGTGGGGAGAGGAAGGTGGGGAAGAGGGGGAGGTGGTAGGTCGAGGGTGAAGGGGTGCGGTGGGAAGTGGGGGAGGAGGGGGTGTGGGGGAGAGGTCGGGTAGGAAGTCGAGGGCAAAGAGGAGGGGGAGGGGAAGGTGGAGGGAAGGGAGGAGTGGGTAAGGGGGAGAGGGGAGTGGACGGGAGGTGGGGGTGCTCTCTCTTTCTCTGGCACGGTGTGTCACACTCTCTCTCTCTCTCTTTCTCTCATTATTTTTTTTTCACTTTCTGTCTTTCTAACTCTCTTAGAAGCAAACATGGCACGTATATAAACATATATATATATACATAATATATATATATATATATATATATATATATATATATATATATATATATCTATATATATATCCCTTTCTCTCTCCTCTCTCCTCCCTCCCTCTCTCTCTCTCTCTCTCTCTCTCTCTCTCTCTCTCTCTCTCTCTCTCTCTCTCTCTCTCTCTCTCTCTCTCTCTCTCTCTCTCTCTCTCTCTGCATCTCACACGCACGCACACACACACACACACGCACACACACACGCACACACACGCACGCACACACACACGCACACACGCGCACACGCACACACACACACACACGCACACCACCTCCTCCTCCAACTCGAGATCGATATCGCCTTACAAGGGGAGGTTCGAGGGTGACCTGTTTCGAGGCCGAGGTCGCGACTTGGTGGAGGAGGAGGAGGGAGGAGGAGGAGGAGGAGGAGGTGGAGGAGGAAGGTGGAAAAGGGAGGGGGGGAGGAGCCGTGGAGGAGGAGGAGGAGGAGGAGGAGGAGGAGGAGGAGGGAAGAGGAGGGTGGAGGAGGTGGAGGAGGAGGAGGGAAGGAGGAGGTGGAGAAGGGGAGGAGGTGGAGGAGGAGGAGTAGGAGGAGGAGGAGGAGGAGGAGAGGAGGAGGAGGAGGAGGAGAGAGGGAGGTGGAAGAGATGGGGGTGGAGGAGGAGGGAGGAGGAGGGGAGGAGGAGGAGGAGGGAGGAGGGAAAGAGATGGGGTGGAGGAGGAGGAGGGGGGAGGAGGGAGGTGGAAGAGGAGTGGAGGAGGGAGGTGGGTGGTGAAGTACTTTTTTCCTCCATCTCCACCTCTGCCTCCACTCCTCCTCCCTTTCTTTTCCCTAACACCTCCTCCACCTCCTCCTCCCCTTCTTCCTTCCCCAACACCCCCACCTATTATCCTCCATCTCCCTTTTTCTCCTCCCACCCTCTCACCTTGTCATCACCACCACCTCCTCCTCCTCCTCTCTTCTCCACCTCCTCCTCCTCCTCTCTTCTCCCTCACTCCTCCTCCTCTCTTCCTCCTCTCTCTCCCTTCCTCCACTTCTCCCTTTCCGCTTCTCACCACCACCCTGCCTCCTCTCTACCCTCCTGTTACCAAAACCTCCTCCTCTTCCTCTTACTCCTCCACCTCCTAGCTCC
>NC_091588.1:24646981-24656981 GCF_042767895.1 Penaeus vannamei
GAGAGAAGAGAAAGGGAGAGAGAGAGGGAGGGAGGGAGGAATGGAAAGAGAGAGAGAGAGAGAAGAGGGGGAGAGAGAGAGGAGGGTGGAGAGGGGAATGGGAAGCAGAGAGGATTGAGGAGGGAATATTAGGGAGGAGAGAGAGGGGTGGGAAGGAGGAAATGGGAAGAGAGAGAGAGGGGGGGAAGAGGAGAGAGGGGGGTGTGTGTGTGGATTTAGAGAGAGGAGGATGGACAGAGATGGGGGGGGAAGGGAATGGGCAGAATAGAGAGAAGAGAAAGGGGGAAAGAGAGAGAGAGGGGGGGGATGGAGAGAGAAGGATGGAGAGAGAGGGAGGGGAGGGAATGGGAAGAGAGAGAGAGAGAGTGGGGGGAGAGATATATATAGAGAGAAGGATGGAGAGAGAGAGAGGGGGATTGGGAGAGGGAGAGAGAGAGAGAGAGGGGGATATATATAGAGAGAAGGATGGAGAGAGAGGGGGATATATATAGAGAAGAAGGATGGAGAGAGATGGGGTATTGGGAGAGGGAGAGAGAGAGAGAGAGAGAGAGGAATGGAGGGAGAGGCGAGAGGAGGGATAGAGAGAGAGAGGGGTGTAAGGAGGAGAGTGGGGATGGGGTACATAAGAGTTCAAACAGAGAGAGAGAGAGAGAGATATGTTTAGAGAGAGAAAGAGAGAGAGAGAGAGAGAGAGAGAGAGAGAGAGAGAGAGAGAGGGAGAGAGAGAGCGAGAGAGGGAGAGAGAGAGAGAGTGGGGATGGGATATATATATATATATATTATTTATATATATTATTTTACATATTTATTATATATATATACATATTTTTAATTTTTGTATAGAGAAACAAGAGAACATATAAAACAGATGTTTTTAGTGAAGTAGAGGAAAGAATTAGAGAGAAAACTTCTTTTACATGTAGATATAGAGATAAATAGGTAGATAGATACACATATACATAAATAATGTTTGTTTATACAAATACAAATACATATATATACATACACAAACATACATACAGAGAGAGAAATAGAGACAGAAGAAAAACAAAACAAAAAGATGCTACCCTAACCCCCCCATTTCCCGTCCCCACCCCCAACACCACCCCCCACCCCATTCCCCCCACCCCCCCACCCCACCCCCCCACCGCAAAAAAAAAAAAAATCTCCCTTAATTCATCGAAAAATCCCGGGCTCTCCCTTCGAAATATATATTACCGAGAGAAATGGGCGTGGGCTGCCTTCTCCGTGGGCGTCAACATCTTGGTGTACTGACGAAGGGCAGGTGAGGGCAGGTAATAGACACGGAGGAGCACCAGGCAGCTTTCTTTCCCGAGATAAAATGTGAAACAGGAATAATACTGAAGGAGGAGGAGGAGGAGGAGGAGGAGGAGGTGGAGGAGGAGGAGGAGGAGGAGGAGGGAGGTGGAGGAGGGGGAGGAGGAGGAGGGAGGAGGAGGAGGGGGAGGGGAGGGAGGGAAGTGAAAATGTGAAAATGAGGAATAATACTGGAGGGAGGAGGAAGAGGAGGGGGAGGGAGGAAGTGAAAATGTGGAAACGGGAATAATACTGGAGGAGGGAGGAAGAGGAGGAGGAGGAGGGGGAGGAGAGGGGGAGGAGGGAGGAGGAGATGGTGGAGGAGAAGGAGGAGGAGGTGGAGGAGGGGGAGGAAGAGGAAGGAGGAGGAGGAGGAGGAGGAAGGAGGAGGAGGAGGAGGAGGAAGAAGGGGGGAGGAGGAGGAGGAGGAGGAGGTGGAAGATGAGGGAAAGGAGGGAAGGGGAGGCAGAGGAGGGGGAGGAGGAAGTGAGAAAATGTGAAAGCAGAGAATAATACTGGAGGAGGAGGAGGGAGGAGGAGGAGGTGGAGGAGGAGGAAGGAAGGAGGAGGTGGAGGAGGAGAGGAAGAAGGAGGAGGTGGGAGGGAGGTGGGAGGAGGAGGGAGAGGGGGAGGTGGAGGAAGAAGAGGAGGAGGGGGTGGGGAGGAGGAGGAGTGAGAGGAGGAGGAGAGGAGGAGGGTGGAGGGGGAGGAGGTGGAGGAGGAAGCAGAGGGAGGGTGGAAGAAGAGGTGAGAGGGAGGAGGAAGAGAGTGGAGGGGCGGTGGGAGGAGGAGGAGGAGGAGGAGGAAGAGGAGGAAGGAGGAGGGAAGGGGAGGGGAGAGGAAGAGGAGGAGGAGGAAGAGGGGGGGAGGTGGGAGGGGGAGGAGGGGGAGGAGGAGGAAGTGAAAATGTGAAACAGGAATAATACTGGAGCAGGAGGAGGAGGAGGTGTGAGGGGGAGGAGGGAGGAGGAGGTGGAGGGGAAGGAGGAGGAGGGAGGAAGAGAGAGGGGGAGGTGGGAGGAGGAGGAGGAGGAAGGTGAAAATGTGAAACAGGAATAATACTGGAGCAGGAGGGGAGGGAGGAGGTGGAGGGAAGAGGAGGGAGGAGGTGGAGGAGGGAGGAGGAGGAGAGAGGGAGGAGGTGGAGGGGGAGGGAGGAAGAGGGAGGTGGAGGGAGGAGGAGGAGGGAGGTGGAGAAAAGAGGAGGGAGGAGGTGGATGAAGAGGAGGAGGAGGCGGAGGAGGAGGGGAAGGGAGGAGGGAGAGTGGAGGGGAGGAGGAAGAGGAGGTGGAGGGAGGAGGAGCAGGGAGGTGAGAGAAAGAGGAGGAGGAGGTGGAGGAGAAGAGGAGAAGAGGAGGAGGAGGTGGAGGAAGAGGAGGAGGAGGGGAGGAGGTGGAGGGAGGAGGAAGAGGAGGGTGGAGGGAGGAGGAGGAGGTGGAGAAAGAGGAGGAGGAGGTGGAGGAAGAAGGAGGAGGAGGTGGAGGAAGAGGAGGAGGGGGGAGGAAGAGGAAGAGGAGAAAGAGGAGGAAGAGGGAGGAGGAGGAAGGGGAAGAGAGGAGGTGGTGGAGGGGGAGGGAGGAAGTGAAAATGTGAAACAGGAATAATACTGTAGGAGGAGGAGGAGGAGAGGAAGAGGGAGGAGGGGGGAGTAGAAGAAGAAAAAGAAGAGGAGGAGGAAGAAGAAGAAGAGGGAGAAGGAGGAGAGGAGAGAGGAGGGAGGTGGAGGAAGAAGAAGAGGGAGAGGAGAGGAGGGGAAGAGGAGGAGGAAGAAGAAGAAGGGGAGGAGGAAGAAGAAGAAGAGGGAGGAGGAGTGAAAAGAGGAAGGAGAAGGGAAGAGGGAAAAGAAGAAGAAGGAGGAGGAGGCGACGCACAAAGACAGGCTGTGCGATTTCTCTTGCGGGGGGGGGGGGGAGCGCCTGCTTTAGGATATGGATAATGTGGGTGAAGGGAAATTTAAGGGAGATACATATACATATGGTATATATATATATATATATATATATATATATATATATATATATATATATATATACATATATGTATACACATATATGTATGTATATGCATATATACATTTATATATGTGTGTGTATGCATGTATTTATATCTATCTATATCTATCTGTATATCTATCTATCTATCTATCTACATGTATATATATATATATATATATATATATATATATATATATATATATATATATATATATATATATATATATATATATTTACATGTGTATATATATGCATATATGTATGTATACATATATGCATATCTTTTTCTCTCTCTCTCTCTCTCTCTCTCTCTCTCTCTCTCTCTCTATATATATATATATATATATATATATATGTATATATATATATATACACATATACTCAATAATATATATTTTACAATATATACTAATAATATATATAATATTATTATTGTATAGTTTATTATTAGATAGTAGTGTGTATATTGTATCTCTTACTATTATATTTTTACAAATATCATCAATATAATATTATATTATGTATATATATTATCACATCAATATAGAGACAGAAAGTTAAAGAAGACAAGAAAGAAAGAAACAAAGAGAAAGAAAGCAGAAATCAAACATAAACGAAGTATCAAGGATAAAAGAAAGAGGAAGGAAGAAGAACGAAGAGGCAGAGAAAAAGACAAAATGTGAAAGCTGTCTTTTATGTGCATTTGAGAGAGAGAGAGAGAGGGGGAGAGAGAGTTAAAAGAAAGAAGAGAGTGAAGAAAGAAGAGAAGAAGCGAAAAAAAAGCCAATCGCTGTAGAGTATCGAAAAGAAGGAAGAAGAAAGAAGAAAACAAAATAGGAAAAAGAGACGAAAATAGCTAAAAGTAAAACTGTCATTAGACATTACAAAAACAGATCTATTTTTAAGTGAAACCTCAGAATCACATATTCTTTCTTATTTGATTTAGTATAATACAGGATTTGATGATGACAGAGACAAAGCACCATAGTTGATTATCTTAGTTATTTGCTTTGTCTTTTTATTATGTTATGTTATTCTTCTATTTATCTATTTATTTATATTCTATTATTTATTTATTCTATTATTTCTTTTCTTATTTATATATTATTATTCTTTCTTCTCGCGCGCGTCTCTCTCTCTCTGTATATATATATATGTATGTTATATATATACTCTGTAGTGCTGATATATATATATATATATATGTATATATATATGTATATATATATATATATATATATATATATATATATATATATATATATTTATATTCTAATATATATATATATATATATATTAGAATATATATATATATATATATATATATATATATATATATATATATATATATATATATATATAATATATATAAGTATATATATATATGTATTAATATTTATATATATGTATGTATAGATAGATATACTCTCTCTCTCTCTCTCTCTCTCTCTCTCTCTGTCTCTCTCTCTCTCTCTCTCTCTCTCTTTCGTGTGTTCCTGATTTCTTGATTTTTCTTTTTCTTTATTCTCGATTTTTTTTTTTTTTTTTTTTTTTTTTTTAGTGTCTGTCCTTTTTTGTTTTTGTTTTTTCTGATTTTGATTCTCTTGCCTCTTTCATTCTTTATTTTCGTTTTATTTCGATTCTTTTCGTCTATTCTCTCTAGTTTTTCTTTCGTGTTTATTCTCTTTCACTTATTCTTTTTTTCATCTATTCCCTTTACCTTTTCCTTCGTCTTTCTCCTCTTCCTTCCTCGAATTCTCCTCATCTCTCTTCTTGTCTCTCTTTTACCTCATCCCATTTATCAACGTTTGTGCGTGTTCCTTCGTTTATGTGTGCATTTTGCTTGTTCTTATCTTTATCATCTGCGTTGCCTTTGCTTATATTCTGCGTGCGTGCATCTTCATTCGCAAAACCCGAGGCTTGATAAGCGAGATAACAGAAAGTACTTTGTGTGAAGGATTTGCAGATCAGCTGATAAAGGCTCGAGACGCGAGGGTTTGTTTACATTTTTTTTTCCTCCGGGAGATGTTTACAGCGGTTGCGGTCCGGGGCTGCGCGGTTTCTTGGATCCATTCGGGGGGAGTGTTTGGGTTTGGAGGTGTGATTTCTTGCTGTTGTTGATGTTGTTGGTGCTGTTTCGTTGTATTTGTTGGTTTTTGTTAGTTTGTTTGATGTTTGGGTTGATTTTTTCTTTTCTTTTCTTTTTTCTTTCTTTTTTTCTTTCTCATCTCTATATGTCTGTCTCTTTCTTTCCGTCTCTGTCTGTCATGTCTGTCTGTCTGTCTGTCTGTCTCTCTCTCTCTTCTCTCTCTCTCTCTCTCTCTCTCTCTCTCTCTCTCTCTCTCTCTCTCTCTCTCTCTCTCTCTCTCTCTCTCTCTCTCTCTTTCTCTCCCTCCCTCTCTCTCTCTCACTCTCATAGAAAAGAAACAAGTATGAATGAGAAAGAATATATCTAAAATACAAGAGATGTATTTAACCGGTTCCCAATATATCTTCGTCAAAAATACACATATCCGAAACCGGTCAAATCCATCTCTTGCATTGTGAAGATATCCATTTTCATTCATATTTTCATTCTACATTTTTTTCAACATGAATAAAGTTCATAAGATTTGCTCTCGCAGATTCTCTCATCTCCCTGACTCTTCCCATTCCACAGTTTTTAAAAATAAATGAGGGGGTCTAGGGAGAGATGGGGAGAGAAAAAGAGGAAAGAGGGAGAGAGAGGGGGGGAGGCGAGGGGGAGGGAGGGAGGGAGAGAGAGAGAGAGAGAGAGAGAGAGAGAGAGAGAGAGAGAGAGAGAGAGAGAGAGAGAGAGAGACACACACACACACAGATAGAGAGAGAGGGAGGGAGAGAGAGAGAGAGAGAAAGAGAAAGAGACAGACAGACATAGAGAGAGAGAGAGAGAGAGAGGGAGGGAGGGAGAGAGTAAAAAGAAAGTCACAAGTGAACATTAATGAACATGAAATGAACCACGATCACTCTTGTCCATTTTTCCTTCATTTTTTCAACCTCAGTCGTGTTCATTATCTTTTTCTCTTCTTTTTTTCTCTTCTCCTTTTCTCCTCTTTCATCTTTTCCCTTCCTCCTCCTCCTCCTCCTCCTTCAATTCCTCCCTCCCTCCCTCCCTCCTCCTTGTCCTCCTCCTTCGATTCCTCCTCCTCCTCCTCCTCCTCCTTTTCCTCTTCCTCCTCCCTCCTCCTCCTCCTTTTCCTCTTCCTCCACCCTCCTCCTCGTCCCTCCTTTTTTCTCTTCCTCCTCCCTCCACCTCCTCCTATCCCTTCTTCTCCTTATCCTCCTCTTCCTCCTCTCCTCCTCCTGTAAAACCTCCACCCCCTTCTCCTCCCACATCTATCCCCATCCTCATCCTCCTACATCCTTCTTCTCCCTCCTTCCTCCACCCTCATTCTCCTCCCTCCTCCTCTTCCTCGTCCTCAATTCCTCCTTCCTTCCTCTTCTCTTCCTCTTCTCCTCCTCCTCCTCCCTCCTCCCTCCCTCCTCCATTTCCCCTTCTCTACTCCTCCCTCCTCCTCCACCCTCCATCTTCCACCTTCACTCCTCCTCCCTCCTCCTCCTCCTCCCTCCTCCTCCATCTTCCCCTTCTCTCCTCCTCCTCCTCCATCCTCCTCCTCCTCCTCCTTGTCCTCCTCCTTCTCGATTCCTCCTCCTCCTCCCCTCCATCTTCCTCCCTTCTCTACTCCCTCCTCCCTCCCTCCTCCTCCCTCCTCCTCCCTCCTCCCTCCCTCCCCATCCCTCCCTCCCTCCCTCCTCCATCTTCCCCCTTCTACTCCTCCTCTTCCTCCTCCTCCATCTTCCCCTTCTACTCCTCCTCCTCCTTGTCCTCCTCCTTCTCGATTCCTCCTCCTCCTCCTCCTCCTTGTCCTCCTCCTTCGATTCCTCCTCCTCCTCCTCCTCCCTTCTCCATCTTCCCCTTCTTCGATTCCTCCCTCCTCCTCCTCTCTTTCTTCCTCCTCCATCCCTCTACCACCCCCCTCCATCCTCTTCCTCCTCCCTCCACCCTCATTCTCCTCCTCCTCCTCCTTTCCCCTCCTCCTCCATCCTCTACCACCCCCCTCCATCCTCCTCCTCCTCTACCCCTCCCCCTCCATCCTCCTCCTCCTTAAATACATCACCTCTCATTTCCCATGCGATTAGCCGCACGTGCAATGCGCACACGGCCACGCACGCACACGGCCACGCACGCACACACTCATATACGGACAAGTACCTCATCCCTCTCCCCTCCCCCTGCACAAAGTACCCGCATCCACCCACGTTCATTTAAGTCACAGATGCGTGGGTATTTTAGGCTCGTCACCCCCCCCTCCCCCACCTCTTCTTTACGTATTCATTTATTATATTACTATTATTTTATGTTATCATATTATATTATATCATTATTTATTCTATTTATTATGTATTATTATATTATGTCATATTAGATATATTATATTTATTATAATATATGTATTACGTATTATTTACGTATTACCCCACCTCTTCTTTATATATTCTTTATTTTTCTTTATTCTCCTTTATATATTCTTTATATATTCTTTATTCTTCTTTATTTTTCTATGTATATTCTTTATGGATTCGTTATTTTTCTGTATATATCATTCCTACATTCTTTATTCTTCGTTATATATCCTTCATACATTCTTTATTCTTCATTATATATTCTTTATATATTCTTTATTCTTCTTTATATATTCTTTACATATTCGTTTCGTCCCCCCCCCCCACCCACCCGCCCCCCCGCCCGTAGCTCGAAGAAAACGGGTGTGTGAGAGCGTGCTGTAACTCATAGAAAACGGGGTACGTGAACCTGACCTCAAGTGACCTCGGCTGCTATCGGCAGGTCATAAAATTCAAGCTAGAGGAGGAGGAGAAGGAGGAGGAGGAGGTGGAGGGGGGGGAGGAGTGGAAGGAGGAGGAGGTGGAAGAGGAGGGAGGGTGGAAGTGGAGGAGGAAGAGGGGAAAGAGAGGAGTGGGGGGAAGGGGAGGGAGGGAGGAGGTGGAAGTGGGAGGGGAAGGAGGAGGAGGGGGAGGAGGAGGAGGGTGGGAAGAAGAGAGGAGGAGGAGGTGGAAGTGGAGGAGGAGGAGGGAGGGAGGGGGGAAGAAGAGGGAGGAGGAGGAGGAAGGGAGGAGGAAGTGGGGGAGGAAGGAGGAGAGGAAGAGGAAGAGGAAGAGGAGGAGGTGGAGGAGGAAGAGGAGGTGGAGGAGGAAGGTGGGGAGGAGGTGGAAGAGGAGGGGGGAGGAGGGAGAGGAGGAGGAGGAGAAGAGGGGGGGAGGAAGAGGAAGAGGAAGAGGAGGAGAAGGAAGAGGAGAAAGAGGAGGAGAAGGAAAAGAAAGAGGAGGAAGAGTTTTTTTTATTCCCCCGAGTGTTCTGTGAGTGAATGTTTTGATGGGTATGTTTACAAATACGTACATACATAGAGATCTGTAAACACATAGACATCACTCATGCATGCAGTACACACATACAGATACGTGCGCATATACAGATACGTATACACATATACATACGTACACATAGTGATACATACCCGCATGCAGATACATACACACATACAGATACGTATACACATATACATACGTACACATACTAATACATACACACATGCAGATACGTACACACATCCAGATACGTATACACATATACATACGTACACATACTGATACATACACACATGCAGATACGTACGCACATACAGATACGTACGCATATACAGATACGTACACACATACATACGTACACATACTGATATTTACACATGCAGATACGTACACACATACAGATACGTATACACATATACATACGTACACATACTGACACATACACACATGTAGATACGTACATACATACAGATATATAAAGATACATACAGATACATACACATATAAAAATACGTATGCATATATAGAGATACGTACATGCACCTATACATACAATCATTTAAATTCTTCCATGTGACTGTGTGTGTTTTATGTGAGTTGTGAGTGTGTGTTTGTGTGTGTGGCGTGTGTGTCTCTCTGTGTGTGAGAGAGAGAGAGAAAAAAAGTTCATTTTGGAAACTGCATAAGAAAGAGATTTTGACAACTTTATTGAGACAAGCGGTTATATCTCAAATGAGAGAGAGAGAGGGAGAGAGAGAGGGAGAGAAAGAGGGAAAGAGAGAGAGAATGGGAGAGAGAGAGAGAGAGAGAAAGAGAGAATGAGAGAGAAAGAGAGAATGGGAGAGAATGAGAGAGAGAGAGAGAATGAGAGAGCGAGAGAGAGAGAGAGAGAGAGAGAGAGAGAGAGAGAGAGAGAGAGAGAGAGAGAGAGAAAGAGACAGAGAGATAGAGAGAGATAGAGAGAGATAGAGATAGAGAGAGAGAAGCAGAGGGATAGAAAGAGAGAGAGAGGGAGAGAGAAGGAGAAAGATGGAGAGAGAAAGAGAAGGCGAGAGAGGGGGTGAAGTAAACGAAAGGTTAAGGAAGAAGGAGAGAGAGACAGACAGACACACACACACACACACACACACAGGCACAAACATCCATCTGCCACCTCCATCCACACGAACAGATCCCTCCCACACCCACATTCATATACTCATATATACATATACTCTCCCCTTACACCACACACACCTCTCCCCTCCTCCTTCTCCTCCCCCTCCTCCTCTTCCTCCTCCTCCTCC
>NC_091588.1:24664481-24669481 GCF_042767895.1 Penaeus vannamei
TGTTATTATTGTGGTTTATTATCATCGTTATTTTTTATTCAGTGTTTTTTTATGGTTATCATTATTGCCAATATTATTATTATTGTTGTTGTTATTGTTATTATTGTTATTATTATTATTATCATTATTATTATTGTTATTATTATTATTATTATTATTATTATTATTATCATTTATTATTATTGTTATCATTATTATTAGTATTATCATTTATCATTATTATTATTATTATTATCATTATTATTATTATTATTATTATTATTATTATTATTATTATCATTTATTATTATTATTATTATCATTTATTTTATTATTATTATCGTTCTTATTATTAATGTAATTATTATCATTATTGTTCTTGTTGTTGTTGTTATTATCCTCATTTTTATTTCTGTTTTTGTTTGTATCATTAATATTATTGTTATTATTATTATCATATTTATAATTATTATCATATTTATTATCATTATTATATCTATTGTTATTATTGTATTTATTATTATCATTATATTTATTATCATTGTTATATCTATTATTATTATTATATCTATTATTATCATCATATCTATTATTATTATTATATTCATTATTATCATTATCAACATTATCTTCATTTTCACTGTTACTATTATTATCATTATTGTCATTCTTAATTTGCTATTGCTATTATCATTATTATCATATTCGTAACTTTTTTCAATATTATCATTATCTTCAGCATCATCGTTATTATTTCTAATTACTGTCGTTGATTATATATTCATGTTTGTTTGTTTGTTTGTTTTTTCTTTTTTTCTTTCTTTTCCTTTTGGTGTTTCTTATTGTTGTCTTTAATTTCGTCTTGTTTCTTTTCTTTCCTTCTTTCTGGGTTTCTTATTATTCTTATTATTTCTTATTATTCTCATTTCTTATTATTCTTATTATTTCTTATTATTCTTATTATTCTTATTATCTTACTATTCTTATTATTCTTATTATTCTTATTATTCTTATTATTCTTATCATTCTTATTATTATTATTATTATTATTATTATTATTCTCATTTCTTATTATTATTATTATTTCTTATTCTTTTTTTTCTTTTTTTTCGTCTCAAGTTTCTTAATTTCTTAATGGATTTTCTTAAAGGATTCATTAGCATTGCGTCACCAGTGTACTTGAGATAGAGGTGATTTTAACGTAGTTCTTCAATGGAGAATGTTCTTTATTGACCCTGTTGCCTTGGCGGAGGTATGCACTAAGGCCTTCTAGTTAATTTAAGTATTTGTTTGTTTATTCAAATGGAGATGTTTTTTGGAAAAGGATAGAGAGAAGAAGACATATAAAAGAAACGAGAGGAAAAGGACAGAGAGATGAAGAAATATAAAAGAAAGAGACACAAACCAATCTCCTTCAGTTTGCCCTCTCGACACGGAATAGAAAACGAGATCCGAGAGAGACAATGTTTACATCCGAAAAAAATAAATAAATAAATAAATACAACTTAGTTTATCCTTCTGTGAGATAATTAAATACAAGATCTAAATACAAGAAACATGAAAAATAAGATAAATGGATGAATAAGTAGATAAAAAATATACACATGATTTTTTTTTCCTTTTCTTCTTTTTCTTCTTCTTTCTTACTTACTTCATTTTTCTTTTCTTTTCTTCTTTCTTACTTTCTTTCTTTCTTTCTTACTTCCTTCTCTCCTTTACTTTCTTTCTTACTTGCTTCTTTATTTTTTTCTTCTTTTCCTTATTCTTTCGTCTCTACTTTTTTCTTTTTCTTTTCTTTTCCTTCCTTCTTTCTTACTTTCTTTCTTACTTCCTTCTCTCCTTTTTCTTCTTTTTCTTATTGTTTCTTTCTTACTTTTCTCTTTTTCTTTTCTTTTCCTTTTTCTTTTTTCTTTCTTTCTTACTTCTTTCCTTTTTCTTCTCTTTCTTATTCTTTCTTCCTTTCTTCGTTCCTTTTTCTTTTCTTTTCCTTTCTTCTTACTTTCTTTCTTACTTCCTTCTCTCCTTTTCTTCTTTTTCTTATTCTTCCTTCCTTACTTCTTTTCTTTTTCTCATTCTTATTCTTTTCCTTCTTTTTCTTATTCTTTTCCTTCTTTTTCTTATTCTTTCTTTTTTCCTTCTTTTCTTCCCTTTTTTATCGTTATTTTCTTTCTTACTTCGTGTCTCCTCTCTTTTTATCGTTATTTTCTTTCCTTTTTTTGACCCTTCTTAAAATCTTAATCTGGAGAACCGAGTCTAATCCACGAGTCTATAATTATCTGCAGCTTTTTGGCTCCGCCCACTCCGAGGCTCGCACGCTAGCCTCTGTGATTTGAAAAAAAAAGAAAAAATAAGTTTCTTTGTCTTTATGTTTTTTGGGGTGTTAGGTTATGTTTATTTTGTTTGTTTGTTTGTTTGTTTGTTTTTGTTGTTTTGTGTGTGTGGAATGGAGAATCTTCTGGTAATAAGGTTTGCTTTGTTGTTGTTGTTGATGGTGTTGTTGTTGTTGTTGTTATTTTGTTCTTAGTGTTGTTGTTGTTGTTTTATTGTTGTTGTTATTTTGTTCTTAGTGTTGTTGTTGTTGTTTTGTTGTTGTTGTTGTTGTTGCTGATGTTGCTGATGTTGTTGTTGTTGTTGTTGTTGCTGTTGTTTTTATTGCTGTTGTTGTTGCTGATGTTGTTGTTGTTTTGTTGTTGTTGTTGTTGTCGTTGATGTTTTTGTTGTTATTACTGCTGCTGCTGTTGATGATGTTGTTGCTGTTATTTTTATTGCTGTTGTTGTTGGTGGTGTTGGTGTTGGTGTTGTTATTATTACTGTTGTTTTTGTTCTTGTTCTTGTTCTTGTTCTTGTTGTTGACGATGATTGATGATGATTGATGATGATGATGATGATGATGATGATGACGATGATGATGATGATGATGATGATGTTTGTTGTTGTTATTGGTATCTTAATGTTGTACTTTTTATCTGTTATCGTCCATTTTATGCTTTATTGGTTCTATCATAGTTATTGTCATCATAATCATCATCATTGCTCTTGCCATCATTGTCATATTCATCATTATCATCGTTGAAATATATTCTCCTCTTCATCATCACGATCATTATCATCACAATTTCATCATTCCTACTATCTATTCACCATCATCACCATCATCATCAATATCATTATCATCACCATCATTATCATCATCACCATCACCATCAATATCATTATCATCATCATCATCATCACATCACCATCTCCATATCATCATTGCTCTATAATCACCATCACCATATCTTCACCATATCATCACAAACACTATGTCAACACCATAACCATCTCAATTTCATCATCATCATCATCAGTTCATCCTTTTACTGTATCTCCATATCACCACCTACACCATATTACCAGCAGCGCAATGTCATTATCATCACCATATCATCACCATCAACACCACCATCATCTTATCATCAACACCATGTCCTCACCATATCGCCATCATCATCTTCACCATATCATCACCATCACATCATCACCACCACCATATCACCACCTTCACCATCATCACCACCATATCACCACCATACCATCGCCGCCTTCCTCTTCATTATTACCGCCATCATCACCATCACCATCATCATCACTACCACCGTCACCATCACCATCTTTATCATACTCATCATCACCATCACCATGCTTTAACACTCATCACCACCATCACTAGCACCACCATCATCACCATCACCACCATATCACCACCATACCATCCGCCGCCTTCCCCACTCACCATCACCACCACCATCATCATCATCACTACCACCACCACCATCACCATCTTTAACACTCACATCACCACCATCACTAGCACCACCATCATCATCACCACCATCACCACCATCATCATCACTACCACCACCATCACCATTACCATCTTAACCTCTCATCACCACCACCACCATCACTAGCACCATATCATCACCATCTTTATCATAATCACCACCACCGTCACCATCACACCACCACCATCACCATCATCATCACCACCATCATCACCACCTTTAACACTCTCATCACCACCATCACGACCATCATCATCATACCATCATGCATCATCACCATCATCATCACCACCATCACTAGCACCACCATCATCACCATCACTACCATTATCATCACCATCTTTATCATCATCATCCCAACCACCGTCACTATCACCACCATCATCATCACCATCAACACCATATCACCACCCTCATCATCATCACCATCTTTCTCATCATATCCCCACGAAAAAAATCTTATTCTCTCCCCTCTTCACCTCCTACTTCTTCCCTTTATCACATTATCGCTTCACCCCTCTTTCCGACCATCACTGCAGGAATGTGACGCGAGATTCTTGTATTCCCGAAGGAGTGTGGAAAGGGGAAAGCGCGGAGAAATATGGGAAGAGGAGGAAAGAAGGATAGGAAGAGGGAGAGAGGGGTGAGGAGGAGGGAGGAACGGAGAGGGAAGGGGAGGGAAGGGAAGGGGAGTGAGGAGAGAGGGAGGGAGAGGATGAGAGAGGAAGGAGAGAAAGAGAGAGAGTTGTAGAGAAATTTAGGAACAGAGAGAGAGAGAGAGAGAAGAGACAAAGACACAGCGAGAGATGAGAGAGAGAGAGAGAGAGAGAGAGTTGGCCAGAGAAATTTAGAGAGAGAGAGAGAGAGAGAGAGAGAGAGAGAGAGAGAGAGAGAGAGAGAGAGAGAGACAGACAGACAGACAGACAGACAAACAGAGACATAGCGAGAGAGAGAGAGAGAGAGAGAGAGAAAGAAAGAAAGACAGCGAGAGAGAGAGAGAGAGAGAGAGAGAGAGAGAGAGAGAGAGAGAGAGAGAGAGAGAGAGAGAGAGAGAGAGAGAGAGAGAGAGAGAGAGAGAGAGAGAGACATAGACACACCTGGAGAGAGAGAGAGAGAGAGAGAGAGAGAGAGAGAGAGAGAGGGAGAGAGAGAGAGAGAGAGAGAGAAGAGACCGAGACAGCGAGAGAGAGAGGG
>NC_091588.1:24679481-24686981 GCF_042767895.1 Penaeus vannamei
TAAACAAATAGATAAATAAATAAAACACCAAAGAAATGGTTTTAAAAATAAAATAAAAATATTTCCAACAAAACAAAACAAAACAAAAAAAATATTAATCGGTAATAAACAAATAAATAAATAAATAAAACACCAAAAAAACGGTTTCAAAAAATAAAATAAAAATATTTCCAACAAAACAAGACAAAACAAAACAAAACATATCAATCGATAATAAACAAATAAATAAATAAATAAAACACCAAAAAACGGTATTGAAAAATAAAAATAAAAATATTTCCAACAAAAGACAAAACAAAACAAAAAATATCAATCGATGATAAATAAATAAATAAATAAATAAAACACCAAAAAAACGGTTTTAAGAATAAAATAAAAATATTTCCAACAAAACAAAACAAAAAAAATATTAATCGATAAATTCCAAACTTTCGCCAATAAAACGAATGACCTTTTTGACTTGCAAGTAGCTGTTAAGATCCCTTCAGAGGTCAAGACGAAGGGTTATCGGCCCGTGGAAGGGGTCAGGTAGGGTCAGTCGCTTTTCTCTCTCTTTCTCTCTCTGTCTGGCTTTCTGTCTGTCTCTGTCTGGATTTCTGTCTGTCTGTTTGTCTGTCTCTCTCTTTCTGGCTTTCTGTCTCTGTCTCTCTCTGGCTTTTTGGCTCTCTCTCTCTCTCTGTCTGGCTTTCTGTCTGTCTGTCTGTCTCTCTCTCTCTCTCTCTCTGTTTCTATCTGTCTCTCTCTGTCTCTCAGACTCTCTCTCTCTCTCTCTCTTTCTCTCTCGCCCTCTCTCTTTCTTTCTCTGTCTGGATTTCTGTCTGTCTGTTTGTCTGTCTCTCTCTTTCTGGCTTTCTGTCTGGCTTTCTGTCGGGCTTTCTGTCTGTTTGTCTCTCTCTCTCTCTCTTTCTCTCTCTCTGTCTCTCTCTCTCTCTCTCTCTCTCTCTCTCTCTCCCTCTCTCTCTCTCTCTCTCTCTCTCTCTCCTCCTCCCTTCCTCTCTCCCTCTTCCCTCCTCCTCTCCCTCTCCTCCCTCTCCCTCCTCTCCTTTCCTCCCCCTCCTTTTCCCTTCCCCTCCCCTTCTCTTTCCCTCCTTTCCTCCCTCCTTCCCTCCCTCTCTCCCTCCTTCCCTCCTTCTCTCTCTCCCTCTTTCTCTCTCTCTCTCTTTTGTACCGCAAGAACAAGCTTGGTACTGCATCGTGTGCGTGGTCGCGAGAAAATGGTTATCAGTAATGGTGGATGGTGTGTTTTGGCTTTTGGTGGTGGTGGTGGTGTTATTGGTGGTGGTGTTGTTGTTTTTTTGGTGTTATTGGGGATTGGTGGTGGTGTTATTGGTGTTGTTGTTGTTGTTGTTTTTGGTGTTATTGGGGATTGGTGGTGGTGTTATTGGTGGTGTTGGTGGTGTTGTTGTTGTTTTTTGGTGTTATTGAGGATTGGTGGTGGTGTTGTTGTTTTTTTGGTGTTATTGGGGATTGGTGGTGGTGTTATTGGTGGTGTTGGTGGTGTTGTTGTTTTTGGGGATTGGTGGTGGTGCTATTGGTGGTGTTATAGGCGGAGTTGTTGTTTTTTGGTGGTGGTGGCGGTGTTGTTCTTGTTGGTGTTAGCGGTGTTGGTGGTGGTGTTATTGTTGGTGGTGGTGTAGGCGGTGATATTATAGTTTTTGGCGTTATTCGTGTTGGTGGTGGTGATTTTGGTGTTGGTGGTGTAGGCAGTGGTGTTGTAGTTGATGGTGTTGTTGTTTTTAGCGTTATTGGTGTTGGTGGTGGCGGCGATGTTGTTGGTAGTGTTATTGTGTTGGTGGTGGTGGTGTAATTGTTGTTGGTGGTGGTATTATTGGTGGTGATGTTGATGGTGTTATTGTGTTGGTGGTGGTGGTGATGTTGGTAGGGAAGGCGTTATTGGTGGTGGTGGTGGTGTAGGCGGTGGTGTTGTAGTTGCTGGTGGTGCTATTGGTGTTGTTGGTAGTGTTATTGGTGTAATTGTTGTTGGTGGTGGTGCTATTGGTGGTGATGTTGATGGTGTTATTGTTGGTGGTGATGTTGGTGTTGATGGTGATGTTGGTGGTGGTGTTATTGGTGTTATTGTTGTTATTGCTGTTGATATTGGTGTTGTTGGTAGTGATGATGTTGGTGAGAGAGTTGTTATTGTTGCTGTTGTTGATATCAATGTTGTTACGGGTGTTGTTGTTGAGTTGTATTTTCATTGTATCGATTTGTTTTTAATTCCTCCATTTCTAACCTTCCTCTTCTTCTCCCTCTTCGTCTGTCTCTCTCTCTCATTCCGCTTTTTATCTTCTTCCTTCTTTCTCCTTTCTCGTTCTCTCTTTTTTCTTCTCTCCACTCCCCTTCTTCTTCTTCTTCTTCTTCTTCTCTCTCTCTTTCTCGCTCTTTCGCTCTCTCTCTCTCTCTCTCTCTCTCTCTCTCTCTCTCTCTCTCTCTCTCTCTCTCTCTCTCTCTCTCTCTCTCTCTCTCTCTCTCTCTCTCTCTCTCTCTCTCTCTCTCTCTCTCTCTCTCTCTCTCTCTCTCTCTCTCTCTCTCTCTCTCTCTCTCTCTCTCTCTCTCTCTCCCTCTCTCCTCCCATCTGTTTCCTCTCTCTTTCTTCTCCTCTCTCTGTCTCTCTTCCCATCTATTTCCCTCTCTCTCTCTCTCTCTCTCTCTCTCTCTCTCTCTCTCTCTCTCTCTCTCTCTCTCTCTCTCTCTCTCTCTCTCTCTCTCTCTTCTCCTCTCCCTCCCTCTCCCTCCCTCCCTCTTCCCTCTCTCTCTCTTCCTTTTTTCCCTTCTCCCCCACCTCCCTCTCCCTCCCTCCCTCTCTCCCTCCCTCTTCCTCCCTCCTCCGCCAAGCCTTTCAACCAATTTGCTTAATATCTCGTCTATTCTCACTCCTAATCACCCGAACGAGCAGTTACTCCACAAAACAGGTCGTTTGGAGTTTGGAGTGGTCGGGGTTTTTTGTTTGTTTGTTTTTTTTCTACAGGCGTGTGTGTGGGAGTGTGTTGGAGGGTTAGGGAGGGGTGGGAGGAAGGGTGAGTGGGGGAGGAAGGTGGGTGTGGGGTGGGAGAGTGTGTTGGAGAGGAGGGGGAGGAGGGTGTGGGGAGAGAGGGGGGAGGAAGGTGGGGAGGGTTGAGTGTGTGTGGGGGTGGGGTGGGAGGAAGGGTGGGGGAGTGTGTCGGAGAGGAGGGGGAGGGAAGGTGGGGGAGGGAGGGGGAGGAAGGTGTGGGGAGAGAGGGGAAAGGGTCGAGTGTTTGTGTGTGGGGGGGGAAGGGGTGAGAGGAAGGGGTGGGGAAGGGGAAGAGGTGGGGGTGAAGGGTGTTGGTGTAGAAAGATAGGAGGAGTGGGGGGAAGGGTGTTTGTTTGTGGGTGTGTTTGTGTGTGTATAAGGGTGGGAGGAGGGGAGGGGATGGTGGGGTGGGGAGGGTGTATGGGGGTGGGAGGATGTAGGGTGTGTGTGGGGGTGGGAGGGGGAGGGGAGTGAAGGGTGTGTGTGTGGGTGTGTTTGTGTGTGTGTAGAAGGGTGGGGAGGAGGGAGGGGGAGGGTGGGGTGGGGGTGAGGTTGAGCGTTTGTGTAGGGGGTGGGAGGGAGGGGAGAGGTGTATGTGTGTGTGTAGGAGAGAAGGAGAGAGAGAGAGAGAAAGAAAGGATAGAAAAAGGAAGTGATTAATAAGGAATGGGAGGAAGATGGAATGAGAAAGAAGGGAGAGAGGGAACGAGGAGGAAGGAGGAGAGAGAGAGAGAAGAGTGAACGAGGAAGAGAATAGAGAGAAGTGACGAGAGAAAGAGAGAAAAGAAGAGAGGTAAAGAGAAAAGTGAGAGAGAAGGGGTGGAGGAGGGAAGAGAGGGAGAGAAAGAGAAAGAGTGAGACGTAAAGAGAGAAAAAAGGGAGAGAAACAGAAGAGAATAGAAAAAAAAACAGACACAGACACGAAGACGGAAAGACAGACAGACACAAAGAAAGGGATTCATCTCCGCTTTCACCCTTTCGGAAAATGAGAGGAAGAGAGGAAGAGAGAGAGAGGGAGAGAGGGAGAGAGAGTAGGAGGGGTAGGAGGAGGGGGGAGAGGGAGGGGAGGCCAGGGGTGTATACCTAAGAGAGAGGAGGGGGGAGGAGGGGGAGGGAGAGAGAGAGGAGAGAAATGGCTTCAATAGGAAGTATATCAGTTTATTTCGTCTATTACACTATCTCCTCGCTATGTATTGGAGCTGCGTTGGTCGTCAACGGGATTAATTCTGTCCGCCATTTTCGCCAATTCCCGGATGTGAGTTTTGGCGCCTCTTGTGTGTTTGTAGTGTTGCCATTCGAGCGCTTTTCTCGCTAGATCTAGCGCTTTTTTTTTCTTTCTTTCTTTTAGTTATGATCTATCGGGATTTTTTCCCTTTCCTTCTTTCTCTTTTTGGAGAGTTAATTCTATATATAGCGATTTTTTAAAGTCCTTTTTAACGGGTAAATTAGGTGTTTTTACATTTATATCTAGCGAGTTTTCAAAAAATCAGCCTAGCGGTTTAGCTGAAATATCAACGGCAACACTGTGTCTGTATCTATCGCTTCTATAAAATCTAAAAAAAAATGTTTGCATGCTCTCATAACTAACTTTTAATGGAAGGGTGGAAGACTATGTAATTCTCTCGTGCGGATGGGTTTTCCTTTGGCCGATGGGAATGGAAAAGTTTAGGAAAAAAGAAAATGATACTAGCGTTTTCCACAAAGGATTTGCGAGCGTGGTAAACCTTTTCAATGTTTCTCTTTCGCTGGCTCTCGCTGTCTCTCTCTCTTTCTCTCCCTCTCTCAGCTTGCGATCTCGTTTATTTTTCTTTTATTCTTTCTTTCTCTCTTTCTTTCTGTCTCTGCTTCTCTCTCTCTCTTTCTGTCTCTCTCTCTCTTTCTGTCTGTCTGTCATCCTCTCTCTCTCTCTCTTTCTGTCTGTCTGTCATCCTCTCTCTCTCTCTGTCTGTCATCCTCTCTCTCTCTCTTTCTCTCTCTCTCTCTCTCTCTCTCTTTATCTCTCTCTCTCTCTCTCTCTCTCTCTCTCCCTCTCCCTCTTCCCTCTCCTTCCTCTCCCTTCCCATCTCCCTCTCCTCCCTCCCCTCCTTCCTTCCCTCTCTCCCCCTTTCCCTCCTCCCTCCCTCCCTCTCTCTTCCTTCTCTCTCTCTCTCTCTCTCTCTCTCTCTTCCTCCTCTCCCTATTCCCTCCCAACGACATGAAGAAAATCTGGAAGCTTCCATGGCGGGGAATGCACTCCCCTTTGTTTTAGGCGCCTCTTCCCCTCTCTCTCTCTCTCTCTCTCTCTCTCTCTCTCTCTCTCTCTCTCTCTCTCTCTCTCTCTTCCTCCTCTCCCTATTCCTCCCAACGACATGAAGAAAATCTGGAAGCTTCCATCGCGGAGAATCCAATCCCGTTCGTTTTAGGCGCCTCTTCCTTCTGTCTCTCTCTCTCTCTCTCTCTCTCTCTCTCTCTCTCTCTCTCTCTCTCTCTCTCTCTCTCTCTCTCTCCCTTCTCTCTATTCCCTCCCAACGACACGAAGAAAATCTGGCAGCTTCCATGGCGGAGAATCCAATCCCGTTCGTTTTAGGCGCCTCTTCCTTCTCTCTCTCTCTCTCTCTCTCTCTCTCTCTCTCTCTCTCTCTCTCTCTCTCTCTCTCTCTCTCTTCCTCCTCTCCCTATTCCCTCCCAACGACACGAAGAAAATCTGGAAGCTTCCATGGCGGAGAATCCAATCCCGTTTGTTTTACGCGCCTCTTCCTTCTCTCTCTCTCTCTCTCTCTCTCTTTCTCTCTCTCTCTCTCCCTCCTCTCCCTATTCCCTCCCAACGACATGAAGAAAATCTGGAAGCTTCCATGGCGGAGAATCCAATCCCGTTTGTTTTAGGCGCCTCTTCCTTCTCTCTCTCTCTCTCTCTCTCTTCCTCCTCCCTATTCCCTCTTCCTCCCTCTTTCTCTCTCTCTCTCTCTCTCTCTCTCTCTCTCTCTCTCTCTCTCTCTCTCTCTCTCTCTCTCTCTCTCTCTCTCCTGCTCTCCCTATTCCTCCCAACGACACGAAGAAAATCTGGAAGCTTCCATGGCGGAGAATCCAATCCCGTTCGTTTTAGGCGCCTCTTCCTTCTCTCTCTCTCTCTCTCTCTCTCTCTCTCTCTCTCTCTCTCTCTCTCTCTCTCTCTCTCTCTCTCTCTCTCCCTCCCTCCTCTCCCTATTCCTTCCCAACGACACGAAGAAAATCTGGAAGCTTCCATGGCGGAGAATCCAATCCCGTTCGTTTTAGGCGCCTCTTCCTTCTCTCTCTCTCTCTCTCTCTCTCTCTCTCTCTCTCTCTCTCTCTCTCTCTCTCTCTCTTCCTCCTCTCCCTATTCCCTCCCAACGACACGAAGAAAATCTGGAAGCTTCCATGGCGGAGAATCCAATCCCGTTCGTTTTAGGCGCTTGGTTCAGTGATCCTCTCGATGGCCTGCTGCTTCGATCGCCTCTCGGGCGGTTGGAGTCACGGCGGCTGGGCGGACCTCCCTCCTCGCGCGCGCTTTGGGGGTTTCCCAAGCTTTTTTTTTTTGGTTTTGGGGGGGGGAAGGGGTTCGTTGCGTTTTATTGTTTTTTTTTTTTTTTTTTTTTTTTGTTCCCGCGCTTTTGGGTTTGGGGGTTTTGGGTTTCCGCGCTTTTTTCTTGGGGGAGGGGTTCCTTGCGTTCTAATGTTTTTTTTCACGCGCTTTTTTGTGGTTGTTTTTCTCCCGCGTTTTTTTTTTTTTTTTTTTTTTTTGTCTTTTCCCGCGCTCCTTTTTGTTTTGTGTTTCCTGCGCTTTTTTGTTTTTTGACGTGCTTTTTTTGTCTTTTCTCTGGTTTTTTTTTTGTGTCTTTTCTCGCGCTTTTTTTTTTTTTTCTTTGTCTTTTCTCGCGCTTTTTTTTTTTTTGTCTTTTCTCGCGCTTTTTTTTTTTTTTTTTTTGTCTTTTCTCGCGCTTTTTTTTTGTGTGTGTTTCCTGCGCTTTTTTGTTTTTTCACGTGCTTTTTTTGTCTTTTCTCTGGTTTTTTTTTGTGTCTTTTCTCGCGCTTTTTTTTCTTTTCTTTTCTCGCGCCTTTTTTTTTTTTCTTTTCTCGCGCTTTTTTTTTTCTTTCTTTCTTTTCTCGCCCTTTTTTCTTTTCTTTTCTCGCGCCTTTTTTTTTTTCTTTCTTTTCCGCCTTTTTTCTTTTTTTTCTTTCCCGCGTTTTTTTTTTTTTGTCTTTTCCCTCTCTCCCCCTTTCCTCCTCCTCCTCCCTCTTTCTCTCTCTCTCTCTCTCTCTCTCTCTCTCTCTCTCTCTCTCTCTCTCTCTCTCTCTCTCTCTCTCTCTCTCTTCCTCCTCTCCTATTCCCTCCTCCCACTCTCTCTCTCTCTCTTCCTCCTCTCCCTATTCCCTCCCAACGACAGGAAGAAAATCTGGAACCTTCCATGGCGGAGAATCCAATCCCGTTCGTTTTAGGCGCCTCTTCCTTCTCTCTCTCTCTCTCTTCCTCCTCTCCTCCTCTCCCTATTCCCTCCCAACGACACGAAGAA
>NC_091588.1:24701981-24704481 GCF_042767895.1 Penaeus vannamei
CTGAGATGAAGATGCTGTGGCTGTGAGTGTGTTTATGAGGATGCTGAGACGAAGATGCTGTGGCTGTGAGTGTATTTATGAGGATGCTGAGACGAAGATGCTGTGGCTGTGAGTGTATTTATGAGGATGGTGAGATGAGAATGCTGTGGCTGTGAGTGTGTTTAAGAGGATGCTGTGTATGAGGATGCTGAGGTGAGGATGCTGTGAGTGTGAGTGTGGTTATGAGGATGCTGAGAAGGAGATGCTGTGTATGAGGATGCTGAGATGGAGATGTTGTGTATGAGGATACTGAGTGTGCTTATGAAGATGCTGAGATGGAGATGCTGTGGCTGTGAGTGTATTTATGAGGATGCTAAGATGGAGATGCTGTGGCTGTGAGTGTATTTATGAGGATGCTGAGACGAAGATGCTGTGGCTGTGAGTGTATTTATGAGGATGCTGAGACGAAGATGCTGTGGCTGTGAGTGTATTTATGGGGATGCTGAGACGAAGATGCTGTGGCTGTGAGTGTATTTATGAGGATGCTGAGACGAAGATGCTGTGGCTGTGAGTGTATTTATGAGGATGCTGAGAAGGAGATGTTGTGGCTGTGAGTGTATTTATGAGGATGCTAAGATGGAGATGCTGTGGCTGTGAGTGTATTTATGAGGATGCTGAGACGAAGATGCTGTGGCTGTGAGTGTATTTATGAGGATGCTGAGATGGAGATGCTGTGGCTGTGAGTGTATTTATGAGGATGCTGAGACGAAGATGCTGTGGCTGTGAGTGTATTTATGAGGATGCTGAGACGAAGATGCTGTGGCTGTGAGTGTATTTATGAGGATGCTGAGAGGGAGATGCTGTGGCTGTGAGTGTATTTATGAGGATGCTGAGAGACGAAGATGCTGTGGCTGTGAGTGTATTTATGGGGATGCTGAGAAGGAGATATTGCTGGCTGTGAGTGTATTTGTATGAGGATGCTAAGATGGAAGATGCTGTGGCTGTGAGTGTATTTATGAGGATGCTGAGACGAAGATGCTGTGGCTGTGAGTGTATTTATGAGGATGCTGAGAGGGAGATGCTGTGGCTGTGAGTGTATTTATGAGGATGCTGAGACGAAGATGCTGTGGCTGTGAGTGTATTTATGGGGATGCTGAGAAGGAGATATTGTGGCTGTGAGTGTATTTATGAGGATGCTAAGATGGAGATGCTGTGGCTGTGAGTGTATTTATGAGGATGCTGAGATGGAGATGCTGTGGCTGTGAGTGTATTTATGAGGATGCTGAGGTGGAGATGCTGTGGCTATGATGCTGAGACGAAGAAGCTGTGGCTGTGAGTGTATTTATGAGGATGCTGAGATGGAGAAGCTGTGGCTGTGAGGGTGTGTTATGAGGATGCTGGGGACTGAAGATGCTGTGGCTTGTGGAGTGTATTTATGAGGATGCTGAGACGAAGATGCTGTGGCTGTGAGTGTATTTATGAGGATGCTGAGAGGGAGATGCTGTGGCTGTGTGGATGTATTTATGAGGATGCTGAGACGAAGATGCTGTGTAGCTGTGGGTAGTGTATTTATGGGGATGCTGAGACGAAGATGCTGTGAAGCTGTGAGTGTATTTATGAGGATGCTGAGAAGGAGATGTTGTGGCTGTGAGTGTATTTATGAGGATGCTAAGATGGTGGAGATGCTGTGGGCTGTGAGTGTATTTATGAGGATGCTGAGACGAGAAGATGCTGTGGCTAGAGTGTATTTATGAGGATGCTGAGGTGGAGATGCTGTGGCTTGAGTCTATTTATGAGGATGCTGAGACGAAGATGCTGTGGCTGTGAGTGTATTTATGAGGATGCTGAGACGGAGATGCTGTGGCTGTGAGTGTATTTATGAGGACGTTGAGAATAAGATACTGTAGAGATGGAGATGATGTGGCTGTGAGTGTGGTTATGAGGATGCTGAGATGAAGATGCTGTGAGTGTGAATGTGCTTATGAGGATGCTGAGATGAAGATGCTGTGGCTATGATACTGAGATAGAGATGCTGTGGCTGTGATGCTGAGAAGGAGATGCTGTGGCTGTGAGTGTATTTATGAGGATGCTGAGATGAGAATGCTGTGGCTGTGAGTGTGTTTAAGAGGATTCTGTGTATGAGGATGCTGAGATGGAGATGCTGTGGCTGTGAGTGTGTTTATGAGGATGCTGAGATGGAGATGCTGTGGCTGTGAGTGTGTTTATGAGGATGCTGAGGTGGAGATGCTGTGAGTGTGAGTGTGGTTATGAGGATGCTAAGAATGAGATGCTGTAGCTATGATGCTGAGTGTGCTTATGAAGACACCAAGGGAGAGAGAGAGAGAGGAAGGAAGAAGGAGGAGACCCAAAATGGGGGAGAGGAGGGGGGGAAGGAGGAAAACCAAAGGAGAGAGAGAGAGAGAGAAGAAGGAAGGAAGAAGGAGGAGAGAAAGAAGGAAAGTACTCAGCAGAACAGACGCTAATCTCTGGAAACGGAACGAACACTTATGATAAAAAAGGA
>NC_091588.1:24708122-24713122 GCF_042767895.1 Penaeus vannamei
CCTGGTTAGCGGAGGTATCAGCGGCGGCGATTACCACCAGCGAGCCGCCGTACCCTGATCCTCCGCTAATACCGCTACAAAATACCGCTACAAATACCGCTACGGAAGCCGACACCGCTACCGTGTCGCTACCGCCGCTACCAGCGCCGCATCCACCACCGAAGAGGGGTTGCCAGGAGAGAGGGAGAGAGGGAGAGAGGGAGGGAGGGAGATAGATGGGCATAGATAGATAGAGAGAGAGAGAGAGAGAGAGAGAGAGAGAGAGAGAGAGAGAGAGAGAGAGAGAGAGAGAGAGAGGGAGAGAGGGAGAGAGAGAGAGAGAGAGAGAGAGAGAGAGAGAGAGAGAGAGAGAGAGAGAGAGGGAGGAGGGAAGAGAGGGAGGGAGGAAGGAGAGGGAGAGAAGGAGAGGGAGAGAGGGAGAGAGAGAGAGAGAGAGAGAGGGAAGGAGGGAGAGAAGGAGGGAGGGAGGGAGAGAAGGAGGGAGGGAGGGAGAGAGGGAGAGTGAGAGGGAGAGAGAGGGAGAAGGGGAGAGAGAGAGGGAGACAGACAGAGAGAGAGAGGGAGACAGACAAAGAGAGAAAGAGAGAGAGGGAGGGAGGGAGGGAGGGAGGGAGGGAGGGAGGGAGGGAGGGAGGGAGGGAGGGAGGGAGAGAGGGAGAGGGAGAGGGAGAGAGAGAGAGGATCAAGTCGCCACATCTCACGCCTCACGCCCGCATCTCCTCACGCCCACGCCTACATCCCTTCACGCCCACATCTCACGCCCGCATCCCTTCCCTTCCACACCTCCTCACGCCCGCATCTCCTCACGCCCACATCTCACGCCCGCATCCCTTCCCATCCACACCTCCTCACGCCCACATCTCACGCCCACATCCCTTCCCATCCACACCTCCTCACGCCCGCACTTCCTCACGCCCGCATCCCTTCCCATCCACACCTCCTCACGCCCACATCTCACGCCCGCATCCCTTCCTATCCACACCTCCTCAAGCCCACATCTCACGCCCGTATCCCTTCCCATCCACACCTCCTCACGCCCACATCTCACGCCCGCATCCTTTCCCATCCACACCTCCTCACGCCCACATCTCACGCCCGCATCCCTTCCCATCCACACCTCCTCACGCCCACATCTCACGCCCGCATCCCCTTCCCATCCACACCTCCTCACGCCCCACATCTCACGCCCCGCATCCCACTTCCCATCCACACCTCCTCACGCCCACATCTCACGTCTGCATCCCTTCCTATCCACACCTCCTCACGCCCTCATCTCACGCCCGCATCCCTTCCCATCCACACCTCCTCACGCCCACATCTCACGCCCGCATCCCTTCCTATCCACACCTCCTCACGCCCACATCTCACGCCCGCATCCCTTCCCATCCACACCTCCTCACGCCCACATCTCACGTCTGCATCCCTTCCTATCCACACCTCCTCACGCCCGCATCTCACGCCCGCATCCCTTCCCATCCACACCTCCTCACGCCCACATCTCACGCCCGCATCCCTTCCCATCCACACCTCCTCACGCCCACATCTCACGCCCGCATCCCTTCCCATCCACACCTCCTCCCGCCCGCACCTCCTCACGCCCACATCCCTTCCCATCCACACCTCCTCACGCCCACATCTGACGCCCGCATCCCTTCCCATCCACACCTCCTCACGCCCGCATCTCACGCCCACATCCCTTCCCATCCACACCTCCTCACGCCCACATCTCACGCCCACATCCCTTCCCATCCACACCTCCTCACGCCCACACATCTCACGCCACGCATCCCCTTCCCATCCACACCTCCTCACGCCCACATCTCACGCCCGCATCCCTTCCCATCCACACCTCCTCACGCCCACATCTCACGCCCGCATCCCTTCCCATCCACACCTCCTCACGCCCGTACCTCCTCACGCGCACATCTCACGCCCGCACCCCTTCCCATCCACACCTCCTCACGCCCGCACCTCCTCACGCCCTCATCTCACGCCCGCATCCCTTCCCATCCACACCTCCTCACGCCCACATCTGACGCCCACATCCCTTCCCATCCACACCTCCTCACGCCCACATCTCACGCCCGCACCCCTTCCCATCCACACCTCCTCACGCCCACATCTCACGCCCGCATCCCTTCCCATCCACACCTCCTCACGCCCACATCTCACGCCCGCATCCCTTCCCATCCACACCTCCTCACGCCCCACATCTCACGCCCGCATCCCTTCCCATCCACACCTCCTCACGCCCACATCTCCACGCCCGCATCCCTTCCCATCCACACCTCCTCACGCCCACATCTCACGCCCGCATCCATTCCCATCCACACCTCCTCACGCCCACATCTCACGCCCGCATCCCCTTCCCATCCACACCTCCCCTCACGCCTTCCACATCTCCATCTACGCCCGCATCCCTTCCCATCCACACCTCCTCACGCACACATCTCACGCCCGCACCCCTTCCCATCCACACCTCCTCACGCCCACCCGCACCTCCTCACGCCCCTCATCTCACGCCCGCATCCCTTCCCATCCACACCTCCTCACCGCCCACATCTGACGCCCACATCCCCTTCCCATCCACACCTCCTCACGCCCGCATCTCACGCCCGCATCCCTTCCCATCCACACCTCCTCACGCCCACATCTCACGCCCGCATCCCTTCCCATCCACACCTCCTCACGCCCACATCTCACGCCCGCATCCCTTCCCATCCACACCTCCTCACGCCCACATCTCACGCCCGCATCCCTTCCCATCCACACCTCCTCACGCCCACATCTCACGCCCGTCCATCCCTTCCCCAGCTCCACACCTCCTCACGCCCACATCTCACGCCCGCATCCCTTCCCATCCACACCTCCTCACGCCCACATCTCACGCCCGCATCCATTCCCATCCACACCTCCCTCACGCCCGCATCTCCTCACGCCCACATCTGACGCCCGCATCCCTTCCCATCCACACCTCCTCACGCCCACATCTGACGCCCGCATCCCTTCCCATCCACACCTCCTCACGCCCGCACCTCCTCCACGCCCACATCCCTTCCCATCCACACCTCCTCACGCCCACATCCTGACGCCCGCATCCCCTTCCCATCCACACCTCCTCACGCCCGCATCTCCTCACGCCCACATCCCTTCCCATCCACACCTCCTCACGCCCACATCCGGCATACGCCCGCATCCCTTCCCATCCACACCTCCTCACGCCCGCACCTCCTCACGCCCACATCCCTTCCCATCCACACCTCCTCACGCGCCCACATCTGACGCCCGCATCCCTTCCCATCACCACACCTCCTCGCCCGCATCTCCTCACGCCCACATCCCTTCCCATCCACACCTCCTCACGCCCACATCTCACGCCCGCATCCCTTCCCCATCCACACCTCCTCACATCTCACGCCACGCATCCCTTCCCATCCACACCTCCTGCGCCCACATCTCACGCCCGCATCCCTTCCCATCCACACCTCCCTCCCGCCCACGCACCTCCTCACGCCCACATCCCTTCCCATCCACACCTCCTCACGCCCACATCCTGACGCCCGCATCCCTTCCCATCCACACCTCCTCACGCCCGCATCTCACGCCCACATCCCTTCCCATCCACACCTCCTCGCCCACATCTCACGCCCGCATCCCTTCCCATCCACACCTCCCCTCACGCCCACATCTCACGCCCGCATCCCTTCCCATCACCTCCTCACGCCCACATCTCACGCCCACGCATCCTTCCCATCACACCTCCTCACGCCCACATCTCACGCCGCATCCCATACCCTCACCTCCTCCGCCCCGCATCTCACGCCCGCATCCCTTCCCATCCACACCTCCTCCGCCCACATCTCACGCCCGCATCCCTTCCTATCCACCTCCTCACGCCCACATCTCACGCCCGCATCCCTTCCCATCCACACCTCCTCACGCCCACATCTCACGCCCGCATCCCTTCCCATCCACCTCCTCGCCCACATCTCCCGCCCCGCATCCCTTCCTATCCACACCTCCCCTACATGCCCACACATCTCACGCCCGCATCCCTTCCCATCCACACTCTCCTCACGCCCACATCTCACGCCCGCATCCCTTCCCATCCACACCTCCTCACGCCCGCATCTCACGCCCACATCCCTTCCCATCCACACCTCCTCACGCCCCACATCTCACGCCCGCATCCCTTCCTATCCCACACCTCCTCCACGCCCACATCTCACGCCCACATCCCTTCCCATCCACACCTCCCCACGCGCCCACATCTCACGCCCGCATCCCTTCCCATCCACACCTCCTCACGCCCACATCTCACGCCCGCATCCCCTTCCCATCCACACCTCCTCACGCCCACATCTACGCCCGCATCCCTTCCCATCCACACCTCCTCCGCCCACATCTCACGCCCGCATCCCTTCCCATCCACACCTCCTCACGCCCACATCTCACGCCCACATCCCTTCCCATCCACACACTCCTCACGCCCACATCTCACGCCCGCATCCCTTCCCATCCACCTCCTCCCACGCCCACATCTCACGCCCGCATCCCTTCCCATCCACACCTCCTCACGCCCACATCTCACGCCCGCATCCCTTCCATCCTCCTACACGCCCACATCTCGCCCGCATCCTTCCCATCCACACCTCCTCACGCCCACATCTCACGCCCGCATCCTTCCCATCCACACCTCCTCACGCCCCGCATCTCACGCCCACATCCCTTCCATCCACACCTCCTCCGCCACATCTCGCCCACGCCCTTCCATCACCTCCTCACCTTATCTCACGCCACATCCCTTCCCATCCACACCTCCTCACGCCCATCTGCGCCACATCCCCTTCCACCATCCACACCTCCTCACGCCCACATCTCACGCCCGCATCCCCTTCCTATCCACACCTCCCTCACGCCCACATCTCACGCTTCCCGCATCCCTTCCCATCCACACCTCCTCACGCCCACATCTCACCGCCCCGCATCCCTTCCCATCC
>NC_091588.1:24718122-24730622 GCF_042767895.1 Penaeus vannamei
AGTTCAGATGGTAAGGGTTATTGTTCAGTTGTTCAGATGCTATGGGTTATTTAATTCAGATGCTATGGGTTATTTAATTCAGATGATATGGGTTATTGTTCAACTGTTCAGATGCTAAGGATCATTCAGTTCAGATGGTAAGGGTTATTGGTCAGCTGTTCAGATGGTAAACCTTATTATCCATGTCATATTTACTAGCGGTTACTTGTTCAATGTTCAGCTGGTAACGTGTTCTACCCGTCTTGTATTTAAAGATAGGAATCCCTGTCCCATCAATAACTTTTGTTCAATGTTCAACCGGTAATGATCATCGTACATGTTATATTCTGAGGAGCGAGTTCATTTCATGTTCAAAGATAGGCTTTTTCTGTACAGCTCATGATTACTGTTCCATATCCAACTGCTCACTGCTATTAAAATTATAGCACTGAAGTCCTTATACTAATTAAGGTAATTAACACACCTCTCAAAAAAATAAATACACAAATAAATAGATAAATAAAACAGGAATTAAACTTAACATCACGATACTAAGATACGGTTTAAATCCTTAAAAAAAAGAGACACTTAAACTTTAAACTTAGACCAACACACTACAGCACTAAACCCAAAAAAAAAAACAAAGACAATATTCAGACACTTAAACTCAAAACTCAAAACCAACACACCATGAAACTTAAAACATCGCTGAACTAAAAAAAAAAAAAAAAAAAAAAAACATCACACACTCACACACACACACACACACACACACGACAGTAGAGTGGCCCTCAAGACATAAACTTTAAACTTAAACCACACAGCACCAAACTAAACAAAACCGCAGCACTAAACCACACCAGAAATGCGACTTTATAACCAATAAGAGACAGCCGTTAGTTCGCTCTGAAAAAAAGAGAAAAAAAAAAAAAACGAAAAAAAAAAAAACATCAAACTTGGCAAAACTTGAAAAGTTGATCAGCGTTGGGGGGATGGGGGATGGGGGGGGGTGAGGTGGGGTAAGGAGGGGGGTAAGGTGGGGATGGGGGGGGATGGGATAGGGGGTGGTACGGACGGATGGAGGTAGGGGGTGGAGAAGGAGTGGGGAGAAATGGGGATGGGGAGGTGAGGTGATGAAGAACAGGGGTGGGGGGGATAGAGAGGAGGGTGGGGGGATAGGGAGGAAGGGTGGGGGATAAGGAGGGAGGGTGGGGGATGGGGAAGAGGGGTGGGGGATGGGGGAGAGGGGTGGGGGATAGGGAGGAGGGGTTGGGAGATGGGGAAGAGGTGAAGGGGATAGAGTGGAGGGGTTGGGAGACAGAGAGGAGGGGTTGGGAGATGGGGAAGGGGTGAAGGGGATGGGGAGGAGGGGTGAAGGGGATGGGGAGGAGGGGTGAAGGGGATGGGGAGGAGGGGTGGGGGGATGTAGAGGAGGGTTGGGAGATAGAGAGGAGGGGGTGGGGGGATGTAGAGGAGGGTTGGGAGATAGAGAGGAGGGGTGGGGGGATAGGGAGGAGGGGTGAAGGGGATAGGGAGGAGGGGTTGGGAGATGGGGAAGAGGGGTGAAGGGGATGGGGAGGAGGGGTGGGGATGTAGAGGAGGGTTGGGAGATAGAGAGAGGAGGGGTGGGGGGATAGGGAGGGGGGGTGAGGGGGATAGAGTGGAGGGGTTGGGAGATAGAGAGGAGGGGTGGGGGGATAGAGAGGAGGGGTTGGGAGATAGAGAGGAGGGGTAGGGAGATAGAGAGGAGGGGTGGGGGATGGAGAGGAAGGGTGGGGGATGTAGAGGAGGGTTGGGAGATAGAGAGGAGAGGTGGGGGGATAGGGAGGAGGGGTGAAGGGGATGAGGGAGGAGGGGTGGGGGGATGTAGAGGAGGGTTGGGAGATAGAGAGGAGAGGTGGGGGGATAGGGAGGAGGGTGAAGGGGATAGAGTGGAGGGGTTGGGAGATAGAGAGGAGGGGTGAAGGGGATAGAGTGGAGGGGTTGGGAGATAGAGAGGAGGGGTGGGGGGATAGGGAGGAGGGGTGGGGGGATAGGGAGGAGGGGTGAAGGGGATAGAGTGGAGGGGTTGGGAGATAGAGAGGAAGGGTGGGGGGATAGGGAGGAGGAGGTGAAGGGGATAGAGTGGAGGGGTTGGGAGATAGAGAAGAGGAGTGGGGGGATGGAGAGGTGGTATGGCGGGATGGGGAGGAGGGGTAGGGGGGGTGTCTGTAGCACTACACCGCTGCAGTGGCGAACTCTACTAAAAAAAAAAGGATGTTAAATAGCTACACTTTTAAACTTATCAATCTTATCATTTTAATCGACCGGTTTGCTAAAACTGCGCGAGAACCGACCTAAAGAACATTCATCATACAGAAATAAATAAACGTACAGAAATAAACACACAAGAAAACACACGTATATATTCCCGTATATATATATTCATACACGTGTATGTGGCATATTCGTGTGTTTTCTTGTCCTTCCCTTCGTTGTTCCTGTTGCAATCTGTTCGTCACGAGTTCCACATATATCAGTCTACACGTGCCTACCTACCGGATAGATAGCTAAATATCTATCTATCAGAAAGACAGAATTATATGCACTTATTTCTGTGTCTGTATGCACGTCGGTATATATAAATATTCACTGCACTGGCCTAGCACACTAATAAAAACCTGGCCGTTTATCATTATCATCTCTTGGCTTTCATTGTCGATATCAACATATTTATGCCTATCAATCTTATTAATCAATTATCGTTGTTATTACCATTACCATTATCATTATCATCACTTGACCTTCATTTGCGAAATCAACTTTTAATATTATCGTTGTTATCATTAATATCACCCCTTGAGCTTTATTTCCGAAATCATCATATTTATGCCTATTAATCTTGTCAATTAATTATCGTTTTTTATCATCATTATCACCCCTTAACCTTATTTCCGAAATCATCATATTTATGTCTATCAATCTTATTATTTAATTATCATTGTTAATATCCTCATTATCCTCTGACTTTCACTTCAGAAATCAACACCTTCATTATTATCGTTGCTATTATAATTACCTTCCCTTGCCTTTCATTTCCTTTTTATTCATATTAATCTTATCAATTAATTATAATTGTTAATATCATTATCATCCTCTGACTTTCACTTCCGAACAATAACACCACAAATAATAATAATCAATAATAATAACAACAATAATGATATTACTAATAACAATAACAATAAAAACAAGAACACCAGTATAACAACAACAACAATAGTAATAATAACAACAATGATAACAATGGCAATGAAACCGCATATAATAATAATAATAACAATAATAATAATAATAATAATAACAACTATAACAATAACAACAAAAACAACAACAGCAATAGTAACAATAACAACAATAACAGCAATAATAAGAATAACAAAGAAACCGCAAATATCAATAATAATAACAATAACAATAACATCAAAAACAACAACAGCAATAGTAACAATAACAACAAAACCCGCAATAACAAGAATAACAAAGAAACCGCAAATATTAATAATAATAAGAAGAAGAATAACAACAAAAACAACAACAGCAATAGTAACAATAACAACAATAACCGCAATAACAAGAATAACAAAGAAACCGCAAATAACAATAACAGTAACAACAACAACAAAAACAACAGCAATAGTAACAATTACAACAATAATACGAATAACAAAGAAACCGCAAATAACAATAACAATAACAACAAAAACAACAGCAATAGTAACAATAACAACAAAACCCGCAATAACAAGAATAACAAAGAAACCGCAAATATCAATAATAATAACAATAACAATAACAACAAAAACAACAACAGCAATAGTAACAATAACAACAATAACAGCAATAACAAGAATAACAAAGAAACCGCAAATATTAATAATAATAAGAAGAAGAATAACAACAAAAACAACAACAGCAATAGTAACAATAACAACAATAACCGCAATAACAAGAATAACAAAGAAACCGCAAATAACAACAACAACAACAAAAACAACAGCTTCAATGACGACGGCGACGATGACATCAAAATCAGACCTAAATCGATCTTGTTAATTCCATTTGCAGCTTGAAAGGGGGGGAGGGGGGGAGGGGGGAGGGGAGGGGGGTGCAAGAGGAGGAAGGGGAGGATGCAGGGAGGAAGGAAGGGGAGGAGAGAGCAGGGGAGGAAAGGAGGAGATCAAAGGGGGAAGCGAGTGATCCCCTTCTCTCTCTTCTTTCTCTTTCTTTCTTTCTCTCTTTCTTTATCTGTCTGTCTCTCTCTTTTTTTCTTTGTGGGTGTCTTTGTTTGTCTCTTTCTCTTTGTCTGTTTGTCTGTTTCTGTCTGTCTCTATGTCTCTCTGTCTCTCTCTCTTTCTCTGACTGACTGACTGTCTGTCTGTCTGTCTGTCTGTCTGTCTGTCTGTCTGTCTGTCTGTCTGTCTGTCTGTCTGTCTGTCCTCCTCTTCTTCGCCCTTCCTCCCTTCCTCACCCTCTTTCTCCCCCCCCCCTCCACCTTCCCCATCTCCTCCCACCGCCCTACCTATCCTCCAACCTTCACCCCTTCCTCCCTCCCCCTCCCTCCCTCCTCCCTCCCCTTTCCTTTACCCTCCCTTCCTCCCTCCCTCCCTCCCCCTCCCTCCCTCCTCCCTCCCCCTTCCTCCCTTCTCCCTCTCCCCCTCCTCCCTCCCTCACCCTTCCTTCCCCCTTCCTCCTTCCCCCTCCCTTCCTCCTCCCTCCCCTTTCCTTCTCCCTCCCTCCTCCCTCCCCTTCCCTCCTCCCTCCCTCCCTCCCTCCCCCTTCCTTCCTTTACCCTCCACTTCCTCCCTCCCTCCCTCCCTCTTCCTCCCTCCTCCCTCCCTCATTCCTCCTACCTCCCCTTCCCTCCCCACCTCCCTCCTCTTCCCTTCCTCCCTCCTCCTCCCTCCCTCCTCCCTCCCCTTTCTTCCTCCCTCCCCTTCCCTCCTCCTCCCTCCCTCCCCCTTCCTTCCTTCCTTTGCCCTCCGCTTCCCTCCGCCCGTAAAACGAGAAAAGCGCGTCTTAACCCCCCCTTTCGCCCCCTTCTCTCCCTCCTCAAAAAAAAAAAAAAAAAAAAATGCATCTGCCATATCCGCTGGTTGCAGTCTTCGCCCTGACTTAGGAGGGAGGGAGGGAGGGAGGGAGGGAGGGAGGGAGGGAGGAGGGAGGAGAAGAAGGGAAATAGGGAGGGAGAAAAGGAAAAGGGAGGGAGTTAGAAAGGAAAGACAGGAAAGGGAGGGAGGAAGGAAAAGAGAGAGAAGGGAAATAGGGAGGGAGAAAAGGGGAAAAGGGAGGGAGAGAGAAAAGGAAGGACAGGAAAGGAGGGAGGAAGGAAAAGAGAGAGGAAGGGAAATAGGGAGGGAGAAAGGAAAAGGGAGGAGAGAGAAAAGGAAGGACAGGAAAGAAGGGAGGAAGGGAAAGAGAGAGAAGAACGGAGGAGAGGGAGGGAGAGGATGAGGGAGGGAGGGAGGAGGGAGAAAAGAAGGAAGGAAAGGAGAGAGGAAGAGAAACAGAGAGAAGAACGGAGGAGAGGAAGGGAACGAAAGAGAACAGACGGAGGGAACGAAGAGAGAGAAGAACGGAGGAGAGAGAGAGAGAGAGAGAGAGAGAGAGAGAGAGAGAGAGAGAGAGAGAGAGAGAGAGAGAGAGACAGAGACAGACATAGAGAGCGAGAGAAATCGATAGACAGAGACAGAGAGAGAGAAATAGACAGACCGAGAGTCAGAGAGAGAGAGAAGAACGAAGAGAGGAAGAGAAGGACAGAGAAGAAAGGAGGGGAGAGGGGAGGAAGGGGAGGGGAGGGAGAGAGGGGAAAACCGGGCCCGACTTCCGCCATCACTTCCCCTTGTCATCGCCGCCGGAGCCCTAATCTTCGCTCGTAACTTGGGGGGAGGGGAGGGAGGGGGAGATCAAAGGATTGGGGGATTGGGGAGGGGAAGGATTGGGAGAATGGGGATTGGGCGTGGATTAGGGAGTGGGGAGGGGAAGGCTTAGGGAATGGGGAGGGAAGGGAGTTCAAAGGATTGGGGAGGGAGGGGAGATCAAAGGATTGGGGGATTGGGGAGGGGAAGGATTGGGAGAATGGGGATTGGGCGTGGATTAGGGAGTGGGGAGGGAAGGCTTAGGGAGTGGGGGATTGGGCGTGGATTAGGGAATGGGGAGGGGAAGGGAGATCAAAGGATTGGGGGGATTGCGGAGGGAAGGATTAGGGAATGGGGATTGGGCGTGGATCAGGGAGTGGGGAGGGGAAGGATTAGGGAGTGGGGGAGGGGAAGGATTAGGGAATGGGGAGGGGAAGGGAGATCAAAGGATCGGGGGATTGGGGAGGGGAAGGATTAGGAGAATGGGGATTGGGCGTGAATTAGGGAGTGGGGAGGGGAAGGATTAGGGAGTGGGGATTGGGCGTGGATTAGGGAATGGGGAGGGGAAGGGAGATTAAAGGATTGGGGGATTGGGGAGGGGAAGGATTAGGGAATGGGGAGGGGAAGGGAGATCAAAGGATTGGGGGAATGGGGAGGGAAGGATTAGGAGAATGGGGATTGGGCGTGAATTAGGGAGTGGGGGGGAAGGATTAGGGGAATAGGAATTGGGCGTGGATTAGGGGAATAGGGATTGGGCGTGGATTAGGGAATGGAGATTGACAGGTGATTAGAGAGCTGGGATTAGGGCGTTATCAAGGAGCTTAGGGACTAGGGTTGATTAGGGAATGGAATAATTAGGAAGGATTAGGGGAAATTAGGATTAGGAAGGAGCATTAGGAGAGAGGATTGACGAAAAGGATTAGGGAGATAAAAAAAAAAAAAGGGAGGAAGAAGAAAGAAAAGGGAAAGGAGGAATGATAAAAAAAAAAAAAAACAGAAAAAATCTATATATGACTTTTCACTTTTGGGATGGAGGGGGGGGCAGGGGGCAGGGGAGAGGAGAGAAAGAAAGAAAGAAGATTAGGGATTTAGGAGATTTGGGACGGGTTAAGAAGACGGGGGGAATGAGGGGGGAGGAGAACCGGGGAAAGAAGAAAAAGAAGAAGAAATAGAAGAAGATAAAGAAAGAATTTCTTGCCCATCTTACCTAAATCTTGGCTTTGGGAAGGGAGAAGGAAAGGGAGGGGGAGGGAGAAGGAAAGGGAGGGGGAGGGAGAAGGAAAGGGAGGGGGAGGGAGAAGGAAAGGGAGGGGGAGGGAGAGGGAGGGGAGGGGGAGGGAGAAGGAAAGGGAGGGGGAGGGAGAGGGAGGGAGGGGGGAGGGAGAGGGAGGGGGAGGGGGGAGGGAGAAGGAAAGGGAGGGGGAGGGAGAGGGAGGGGAGGGGGAGGGAGAAGGAAAGGGAGGGGGAGGGAGAGGGAGGGGAGGGGGAGGGAGGAAGGAAAAGGAGGGGGGAGGGAGAGGGAGGGGAGGGGGAGGGGAGAAGGAAAGGGAGGGGGAGGGAGAAGGAAAGGGAGGGGGAGGGAGAAGGAAAGGGAGGGGGAAGGGAGAAGGAAAGGGAGGGGGAGGGAGAAGGAAGGGAGGGGGGAGGGAGAAGGAAAGGGAGGGGGAGGGAGAAGGAAAGGGAGGGGGAGGGAGAGGGAGGAGGGGGGGAGGGGGAGGGAGGGGGAGGGGGAGGGAGAAGGAAAGGGAGGGGGAGGGAGAGGGAGGGAGGGGGAGGGAGAAGGAAAGAGAGAGAGGGAGGGAGAGGGAGGGGAGGGGGAGGGAGAAGGAAAGGGAGGGGGAGGGAGAGGGAGGGGAGGGGGAGGGAGAAGGAAAGGGAGGGGGAGGGAGGAAGGAAAGGGAGGGGGAGGGAGGAAGGAAAGGGAGGGGGAGGGAGAAGGAAGGGGGGAGGGAGGAAGGAAGGAAAGGGAGGGGGAGGAGAGGGAGGGGAGGGGGAGGGAGGAAAGGAAAGGGAGGGGGGGAGGGAGAAGGAAAGGGAGGGGGAGGGAGAAGGGAGAAAGGGAGGGGGAGGGAGAAGGAGAGGGAGGGGGAGGGAGAAGGAAAGGGAGGGGGAGGGAGAAGGAAAGGGAGGGGGAGGGAGAGGGAGGGGAGGGGGAGGGAGAAGGAAAGGGAGGGGGAGGGAGAGGGAGAAGGAAAGGGAGGGGGAGGGAGAAGGAAAGGGAGGGGAGGGAGAGGGAGGGGAGGGGGAGGGAGAAGGAAGGGAGGGGGAGGGAGAGGGAGGGGAGGGGGAGGGAGAAGGAAGGGAGGGGGAGGGAGAGGGAGGGGAGGGGGAGGGAGAAGGAAAGGGAGGGAGGGAGGGAGAGGGAGGGAGGGGGAGGGAGAAGGAAAGGGAGGGGGAGGGAGAGGGAGGGGAGGGGGAGGAGGGAGAAGGAAAGGGAGGGGGAGGGAGAGGGAGGGGAGGGGGAGGGAGAAGGAAAGGGAGGGGGGGGAGGGAGAGGGAGGGGGAGGGGGAGGGAGAAGGAAAGGGAGGGGGAGGGAGAGGGAGGGAGGGGGAGGGAGAAGGAAAGGGAGGGGGAGGGAGAAGGAAAGGGAGGGGGAGGGAGAAGGAAAGGGAGGGGGAGGGAGAGGGAGGGGAGGGCGAAGGACTAAAGAATTGGGGATTTGGGATTGAAGGAAGAGTGGAGGGGAAGGGAAAGAGAGAGAGAGAGAAGGAGAATTGTAGAGAAAATTCAGATATTCTTCGTAATTTTGGGAAGAAGAAAGAGAGGAGGGAGGGAGAATAAAAGAAAAAGAGAATAAAAAGGAAAATGAACAATAATAACAATAATGACAGTAGCAATAACAACAATAACAATAATAACAGTAACAACAACAACAATAACAATAATAACAGTAACAACAACAATAACAATAATAACAGTAACAACAACAATAACAATAACAGCAACAACAACAATAACAATAACAGCAACAACAACAATAACAATAATAACAGTAACAACAACAATAACAATAATAGCAGTAACAACAACAATAACAGTAACAACAACAACAATAACAATAATAACAGTAACAACAACAACAATAACAACAACAACGCGGTAGAATATTCTCAATATATGTCTTTCCACAAGGAGAAGGCAAGATCAGCAGCAACACGAGGAGGTGTCATGGCGGCGTCTGTTTTGAAGACCGTTCAGTGAATATATAACCGTCAAAATAATCATTTCCCATCCTTTTTGTAAACCGAAAAGACCCAAAATGATCGACACCTATAAAGAAGCATCCGTAGCTCTCGTGACGTCATCGAAATAAACCCCCACGTGCTTTTTTTTTTATTCCCAAATTAGAATCACACGCCATGACAATTCCTCCTCCAGTTGCTACTGATCTAGCCTTCCCCTTGTGGAGAGACTCATCAAGTCAGAATATTCTAGCCCGTTGTTATTGTCGTTGTAATTGTTATTGTTGTTATTATTGTTGTTGCTGTTATTGTTATCGTTGTTATTGTTGTTGTTATCGTTGTTGTTATTGTTATTGTCCTTATTGTTATGGTTATTGTTCTTATTGTTCTTGTTCTTGTTATCGCTGTTGTTATTGTTATTATTGTTATTATCCTTATTGATCTAATTGTTATGGTTATTGTTCTTGTTAACGCTGTTGTTGTTGTTATTGTTATTGTTATTGTCCTTATTGATCTTATTGTTATGGTTATTGTTCTTATTGTTCTTCCCCCTTTCCACAATGCACTCCTTCTGCCCCACCCTGTACGGCACAACTGCGCGCAAAGGTTCAGGTTTCGAGAAATAAGCTTCGAACGGCCTCTTCGAACGCCCTCTTCTTACAGCTTCGAAGCTTCGAAAAAAAAAAAAAAACAGAAAAAAGGAAAGGAATATTTACTTGTTTCTTATGACGGGAATCTAAATATATTGATAATTGTTTTTTGTAGGAAGAAAAGGATTTGTAAGCGAGCAATTGACTTACGGATAGGGTGGGAAAAAGGAATGGTGGTGGGGGGAGGGGGGAGGATAGTGAGTGAGGGGGGTAAGGAGGGGGAAGATGAGAAGGAGGAGGAGGAGAGGAGGAGGAGGAGGAGGAGGAGGAGGGTAATGAGGAGGACGAGGAGGAGGAGGGGGGCAAGGGGGGGTAAGATGAGAAGGAGGAGGAGGAGGGTAGTGAGGAGGAGGAGGAGGAGGATGGCAAGGAGGTGGAAGATGAGGAGGAGGAGGAGGAGGAGGAGGGAAATGAGGAGGAGGAGCAAGAGCAGAAGGGGGGAGAGGAAGAAGAGAAGGAGGAGGAGGACGAGGAGGTGGGAAATTTGAAGGAGGAAGAGGAAGAGGAGAAGAAGAAGTAAAAGTAGCAAAAGAAGAAGAAGGAGGAAGAGAAGAATAAGAAAGAAGTGGAGAAGAAGAAGGAGAAGAAGTAGGAGGAGGAGAAAGTATCTTACTGCTGAAAATTATCTAATTATCCAAGTTTAGGTTATAATAACTTGATATATGATTGGTTACTGACAATATACATTTTTTTTTAAATCACGTTAATAATGATGATCATTCGAAACTTAATGAGTTGGTGAAAATAATTAAGAGATAATCGGCAGGTTGGCGATAATAATTTCAAAATAACAATGGTATCCGGACACATATTACATTCAGTTAATGTAAATCAACCTCTTATTGAAGTTTCTCTCTCTCCCTCTCTCTCTCTCTCCCTCTCTCTCTCTCTCTCTCCCTCTCTCTCTCTCTCTCTCTCTCCCTCTCTCTCTCTCTCCCTCTCTCTCTCTCTCTCTCTCTCCTTCGCTTCCCCTCCTTCCACCCTATACTCTCTCCCTCCCCCCTTTCTCCCCTTCCTCTCCACCTCCCACCCTCTCCTTCCCACCCCCTCCCACCCTCCCCTCCCACCCTCTCCTTCCCTCCGTCTCCTCCCCCCAACCGACTGCAGCTGGACACGCGTGGCAGCTTCCTACCCAGGCTGAGTGCCACTAAATAAGAATGAAATGATTTCCTCAGCGGCGTCTCTGGCCCTATCTCCCCCTCCTCCCCCTCCCCCTCCTCCCCTCCTCCTCTTCCCTTTATCCCTTCCCCTCTTCCCCTTCCCCTCCTCCCTCCCCCTTTACACCACCGAACTTCCTTTTCCTTGTGTCTTTACGCAGCGCCCTCCCTCCCTCCTTTCCCTTCCCCCTACTCTGTGTCTTAAGCTCCCTTCCTTCCTTACTCTTCCCTGTGTGTTTACTCCCTCCTTCTCCCTACTCCACTCCCCACTCCTCCTGCTCCTTAGCCATTCCGCCCCAACCATCTTTCCCCCTCCCTCCCTACCCCTCTCCCCCCTTATCCCCCGCCTCCCTCTAACCCCTTAAGACACCCCATCCTCTTTCTCCCCTCCCCTCTTCCTTCTCCCCCCTCTCCCTCCACCCTCACCTCTTCCCTCCCTCTCCCTCCTCCCTCACCTATTCCCTCCCTACCTTCTCTCTCCATTCCCCCTCTCCCCTCCTCTCTCTCCTCTTCTTCCCCTCTCCTCCTTCTCTTCCCTCCCTCTCCTCATCCTCCCTCCTCTTCCTCTCCCTCCTCCCTCCCCTCCTTTCCCCTCCTTACCCCCCGCCACCCTCTTCCCTTCCTCCCCCCCCTTACCCCTCCTTACCCCCCTCCATCCATCCCCCCCCCACCCCATCCCCGCCCTCCATTTTACTTCACCAAGTCGAAGAAACAGTTTATTCTGCGGAAGTTGTTTTACTGGAATAATTATGAGGCGCGTGATGTTGGTCCCCGCCATTATCAGCTGAGCCCGGGGGGTGAAGGGGGGGGTGGGGGGAAGGGGAGGTGGGGGTCGGGGGGTAAAGAGGCGACGGAGGGGTGGGGGGGTGGGAGTGGGGGTGAAGGGGGGAGTGGGGTGAAGGGGGGTGGGAGTGGGGTGAAGGGGCGACGGAGGGTGGGGGGTGAAGGGGTGGGTGTGGGGTGAAGGGGGGAGTGGGGTAAAGAGGCGACGGAGGGGTGGGGGGGTGGGGAGGGGGTGAAGAGGCGACGGAGGGGTTGGAGATGGGGAGGGGGTGAAGAGGCGACGGAGGGGTGGGGGGAGGGGGTGAAGAGGCGACGGAGGGGTGGGGGGTGGGGAGGGGGTGAAGAAGCGACGGAGGGGTTGGAGATGGGAGGGGGTGAAGAGGCGACGGAGGGGTAGGGGGTGGGGAGGGGGTGAAGAAGCGACGGAGGGTAGGGGGATTTGGGGAGGGGGTCGTGAAGAAGCGACGGAGGGGTTGGAGATGGGGAGGGGTGAAGAAGCGACGGAGGGGTAGGGGGTGGGGAGGGGTGAAGAAGCGATGGAGGGGTGGGAGATGGGGGGTGGGGAGGGGTGAAGAGGCGACGGAGGGGTGGGAGGTGGGGGGTGAAGGGGCGATGAGGGGGTGGGGTGATGGGTGGTGGGGGTGGGGAGTGAAGGGGAGGGCAGAGATGGAGATAAATGGTAAAGGAGATATGAAAGGAGGAGAGAGAGAGAGAGAGAGAGAGAGAGAGAGAGAGAGAGAGAGAGAGAGAGAGAGAGAGAGAGAGAGAGAGAGAGAGAGAGAGAGAGAAGAGAGAGAGAGAGAGAGAGAGAGAGAGAGGGAGAGAGAGAGAGAGAGAGAGAGAGAGAGAGA
>NC_091588.1:24768122-24770622 GCF_042767895.1 Penaeus vannamei
TAATAATCAACCTGAAAACAAAAAGAAAAAAGTTATAATCAATTTTTTCCCCAGCGAGTCCCACAGCCATCGAGATGAAAAAATAAACTTGTCTGATATCAAAAGAAAACAATTTCTCTTAATACAAAATACACAAACATGCCTTGCTGCCCACATGGCCTAAAATCCAGGCATTAGGCTGATGTGATTGTTGACTCTCCCAGGTGTGCAGCTTGTAGGCCCAACCCACACAGACACTTGTGCTTGGTGTTAAACTCCTTGCCTCCCCTTTTCAATGTTATTGTCTTTTCCTATATAAGCATTTTTTGTTTTTTTGCCATTTTCCAAGACTAAATTTGTCATTTGATATGGTGAATTAAATGGTAGATTTTTTACTCAATTTTCCTTGCAGAAGTCATCCTGAACACAAAAAGAGTACTTCACTTGTGAGGAACAAAAATACCAAACACATGAACTCAGGAAATATACCAAAAATACTACCCTTGGAGGCTTTACCGACAGCCAGGATCTTTACAGCAGCTTTGTTATGCGAACACATGCTTTTAGCTTTGGTTTTTGGATTGCTCACAATTAACCCTTTATATCCAGTAATCATGGCAGTAAGCAAGATTCTCCTTTGCACTAGTCAGGGACTTTACTAAACAAGGGCAAGGTCAGAGATTAAAAGTAATAAATATAGAAGAGATGCATGTGAAAATGAAAAAAATCCTCATCTTGATATTGTATCTTTTGTAATTCTGATGAAAATGTAAACTGAGACCTTAACTATATATCTTTCCATTGAGGAATTATTCACTCTCATTCATAATTCTATTTTCACAAAGGGCAAGCCTTAATCCACCAGCTCTTGACTCTACCATGACAGGGCCAGAATTCTCTGTGACATAATCATTACAAAAGTTGTTTGCTAGAGCCAGTCATGACATGTATACACATCATACATCATTATGTCACGATGGCGGCAGGCATGCTCGTCAATAAAGGGTTAAAGGAATGGCTACAGTATGAACAAACTTACAAAAAGTCAAGCAGTAAAAGAATTGGAGAAGTAGTACAACAAATGGAAATCTGATCTGTTACTTTACTTTTTTCTAAAGAGTTATATCTTGTCACTCAAACTGTATGAAAAAATGGTGAGAGGCATTCATTATGATTTTCGTATGACTGGATAACTGAAATTATCTCAATGACAATGGATGGCATCTACGTGTGTTATGGCATGGGTGGGGCCTAGGGTCCACACGGCATCTCTACCTATGAAGACAGTAACGGCAGTTCTACGTTCCATGGAGTTTTATGGTTCAGACAGCACCAGTTCTTAGGCTACACCTTTTTAAATTCAGCCTAAATCCTCATTTAAGATTCTGTCATTGAATAACAATAATTTGCTTGATCAAGTTGGGGGGAAAATCCCCTCCACACATTTAATTTCTGACTTATGCAGGCAACCTTGAAATTAACCCTAGCATAGTAGCAAGTGTGATCTGATTTTTTAGAAGGGTCATTGGGGTTATTTCAGAGACCTCCTGATGAGCAAAGTACTCATAAGACAGGTAGAATCACTGTCTCAATGGAACTTCAAGTTGGTAGCTGCTAAGATAAGACCCACTTCCTTCAAGACTACTTATTGCAAATATGAATTGAGTGACTTTATTTTCCATGATTTCTTTATTTTTCTTTTGGACTTGTTTGTTTATCAGGGCCATTTCTGAATAATTTTGAAAGAAAATATGCAAAGAAAAGACTGATCACATAACATATCACACACATTGAGGCAAGTGAAAATGTGGCGAACCTATATGACATCACTGCAACTAGCTAATAAGGCTGTGCTGTGAGATGCCTAATATTGCTAGATAAATAATGTAATAAAAAACAAAAAAAAATCCATGCTTATACTAATGATAACAAAGTGTTCCATACCATAAACAGCCATCAGAATAGTCTAGGGCAAAAGTCAATTTTTCTTTTCTGGGTTCAACAGGCCACATGTAAGTAGTGATATTTATCTATTTAAATACCGTACCACCAAGGTAAAATATCTGAGGTGGATCCTTTTTATAATGTCGTTGAATGCTGTTGGAGATTTCGTCTTTCTTTCCTGTGGTGTCACTGCTCAATAACTGTTCATAATTAACCAAGATATGTATCTATAAATCCACATTTTCAAAATAAAACTGAAGAGGCATTAACGGTTAACCTCATGTCAAGTAACATGAAAATTGTTAATCATTAACCTATTACATCAAGAGTACATAATTTTTGCCATTAATTCATAGAATTCATTGCTAAATCTAAATCTTAAAAAAAATGAATCAAGTATAGTTCCCAAAATACCAGTGAAACAATTCTAGAAGCAGTAAATACAGCTACGAGCATCAGTTTCGGCTGACATATTAGACTTTGGTTGAGACGATCAGTTTTTGAGCATATATAATAATTACAGATGAAGAAAATAAAATCAAATACACAATAAATATAAAAACAATTCAAAACACCC
>NC_091588.1:24783122-24801148 GCF_042767895.1 Penaeus vannamei
ATTGGAGATATAACACCAAAAAGTCCACAATTCATCAACTATAGGTTAATTTGTCTTTTAATCTAGCTACCTAAAGATAAATACTTCTTAATATTATTCAGCGCTTGTGTAGGATTTACGCTTCTGGCCAACAAAGTTCTTAAAAACCTATTCAAGAAGGAACAGGTGTTACTACAACCTTTATTGCATGCACATAAAAAGAAATAAAAAAAAATAAAAAATAAAAAAATAAAAAATATTAATAAATAAAAAATTATAATAAAAAAAAGAAAACAAATAATAAAAAAAAGATAAATAAATAAATAAACATTTTTGTAATACATAAAGTTCTACTATCAATCATTAAATGATATAGAGTACGGATGTGAAGGGTGTAAAATATAACGGATCGGATCTTTGAATCTCATCGACATTATGAAGAAACTGGTGTAAAAAAGTACATCATAATCATATCTATATTATACAACTATCATATCTCATTCATCCATATAAAATATCTAGTGATTTTAATAATGGTAGCTTTATTTCCCTGAATATACACACCCAATTCAAATTCATGATCGTTACTTATGACTCTAAACATTTACACTATGATATATACTTTTTTCTTTTTTGAAATATGATATATTTGGATATTTTGGATGCTAAAACACATGTGGGGGTATAAATGCATCACGTCCGATAGTCTGGAATGATGAAATGAATCCCTGGAAGATATTCACAAACCCCATTACCGAGACAAGAACTCTCACAACGCTGCACCACAATCAATCATTCTTTTTATCCCCTTCCTCTGACTGGCCATCAGCAGGGGTAGCAGCCTTCCCAGAGAACGGGCAGGACAGACTCCCATTGGCCGTCGCAGTTCCGTTCGAGGCCGGACATGCACTCTTGCCATCCTTGTCATCTGTTTTCTTGTCTGTGCCATCGGTTACTTTGCCCCACGGGTTCCAGAGCTTGAGGAAGATGGGCTGCAAGAAGCGGTGCCAGATGAAGAGAAGAACGGGCACTACGATGCAGGGGATGCAAACCATCGCTGCGGCTGCTGTGGGGTTCTGCCAATAATACATGCCCAACATTAGAAGAACACACAAATAATCGGGTGAGTAAATTGGTTGTGTAATTCTGGAATGCGGAATGAACTGCAAGGGATTTAGATGCCAGGAATTATTCTCGAATATAAATGTAATTTTGTGCTAAGGTTAGGGGAAGTAAAACTTTGATCGTAAATATACGAAATTCAATATACAAATGTATTAGTAAAGAATTAGTGTGTTTTTCTAATGCCCTTGGGATTCCACTTAATCTAATAAATCAATCTTGCAGGGACACTTGGTATAGTTATCATAAAGACAAAGCTATAAACACAATATCCTTTTTGAATAATGATAATCATATCAATGCAAATCTTCACCAAACTGTATTAGGCTGACACTTCAATGATTGTGTTCGGAGAGAAATTTGTCCAAAGAATTACTGGGGGAACTTCAATAAATCTATTAGTTTTACTCCATAACACACTCTCTTGACAAGAATTAAAGTAAAGAATATCATCGGGGGAAAAACATGGACTTTTCAAACCTCAGGATCAAATTCGCTAGGCAAATCTATACATCCTCCACCATTCACAACAATGTACCTCAAATATAAATGAATATGACTAATCATACAATAAAGTTTTAGCCTTTGATAACTACCATGGGTGTCTCTTCAAGAATTACCTTCTAATCTTAAGTTTTATATAAACACATCCTCACGCTGCTGTTGTCGTGTTTTCTTTATAATTCATTTCATTTACACATCTCATCTCTATACATTTATCCTTGAATTTTTGGATAGAAAAGTTTTATTTCCATTTCTATTAGCATTGCTAACAGGAAGATAATAACAATAATAATAATAATAATAATAATAATAATAATAATAATAATAATAAGAAGAAGAAGAAGAAGAAGAAGAAGAAGAAGAGAATAAAAGCTGTTTCCCTAAAAATTCAAGGGATGCGTTAAGCAAACCAAGTAACCGACAAAGTCCTCTTAGAGCCAACTGCGTAACAACAAAATTGACAAAACAGAACAGTGGACAGCATATGTACCGACATCAATAGGTTGATCAAAGTGAAGATATATGTATTCTTCAAAAACAGATATACAAACCAACTTTCAGATTAACAGTGTTTTAACCACTGGCTGCAGGTTCAAGTATCATCCACTGCATCTTTTCTTTTCCTTCTTTTCATGAATTTAGTAATGCACTCAAGATTCCATTAGTTGGCATTAGTGACCTCTCCTGCTTTACCCATTCCTTGAATTTTGTTATCAATGTCTGTTATCATTCTTACTAACATTGCAATTATTAAAATACTAATAACACTCAAAAACAAAATAGGTGAGATAGGTAGGACTTCTACGGGACTCCTCGGTAACTAAGCATTCTTGGAGGCATCCATGAGTAAATACAATTGATAAAGTAAATTTACAGTAGACTTGTATGTTTATCATATCATGCCCAACCAGGGGATTAAAAGATACATCTTATCTTATTAACTGTAAGAGTAATTCTTATTCATATTTACTATTCATGCAAAATCTGACAAGGAAGTTGATAAAATAAATCCTACAAATTAAATAAGTGTTACATAGTATATCATTGGTCGTAAGGTCACTTATCTATCATATTTTCTAAACATTTATAATATCTAATTTGCTCTACGAGTGATACAAGCCAAGAGTGAAACTTTGAAAATCACATAAAAAACAAGCCTTCTAAACGAAATTAACAAATAAATACATGGAAACATCCACAATAAACTGATATCTAAATATCTTAAGAGTAAATAACCCATACAAAATAATAGCTAACCCCTGGTGAATGACCACAATATTCTCAAAATTTCAAGGATATCATCCAATCAGTTTCCGTAGACAAAGAGTTTGTCTATAAATTGTCGATATGCATAATCATGAACCTTAAAGCATTTGCTGCATTTTACATATGTATAAGGGCAAGTCACTTCAACTTTCTGCTGTTATTCAAATTGCCTTCCAAAGGAATGTAATGTGGGTTCTGAAAATTCAATAACGAAGGTAGTTTTGCCGCATTTGCAATAGGAAAGGAAGGTCTCTGGAAGCACCATCCATTGACCCCAAGCTGCCAGGCATGGTAGGTACGTACATGCCATTGCCCATTGTGTGTGTTGAATTTAGTAATTGTTTTTACCTATAGATGGCTCTACCAGTACGGTCACCAATGAGCCAATTACGCGAACTACCTGTTTAACCTGTTTATCCTTTTCTTTGATTTTCGGTAATATTTTCTAATATTTAATATTGATGTTAGCAATGTCAGTAACAATATAGTAATTATAATGTTTATAACAAAAATAACAATTACAATATTGATAGCATTAGTAAAAAGAGAAACGTTTTTCCCAATTTTTCAAGGGAAAATGAGGTCACCAGATCTACTAATTGACTCCTTTGTGGCTAAGCATTAGCAGAGCCATCTATGTGCAGAAACATTTAACCAAGCATTGCCAAAGGGAACGCACCATTTTTCCGTCGACATTGGGTTAAATAATGCTTAGCTAGTTAATACTACTACCACAAATACGTGTTACATATTAAATTTGCTACTAGGAAACACAGCAAAAATATCTTCAGCTCCTAAGGCACAACAATGCTTTAATCAATTCACATGTGAATACGAGAGTATCATAAATCCACACAATTATCAACTCACTTTCAAGTATACAAACTTCTGTAGATTACGATATAGGATAATTTAATAAGCTCTAATGAACGGAAAACTTTTAAAAGTACATTGACTTTGTTCAACTTTCTACATTTCTGTAATTTTACAGACTAAATAGGTAGCAACTTCAAAAACAAGCATCACACATTAATTAACAATTACGCAAAATATTTGGAGGGTAGTTGGTTGTATTGCCCTTGCAGCATTTCCTGTAGCTTCTGCATTTGTTGACACTGACAGACCTGGCTAAGGATCCATCATCAAACTTGAAATAATCTAAAGCTGCGATTTTTCAAAAAAATGCCAGGTGGAAGTACACTGGCATTTGTCAGTGCCCAAGACATGAAGCCATAGCAGTTGTTTGAAAATCCACCACTACTGGATCGAACTTAAAACTGTATGATTTTATCACAGCACAAATGAACTTTTATGTGAATTTGGATGGAACGCAGACAATCATGGCATAACACTAGCAAAGACCTTTTGAAAGCCAGCTGAGGTTAATTGACAATTTTCGACATGAAAACTGTCATGCAGGGGCAAATGATTAATGTGCATGGATGCAAACAAAAGAAAAATTTGTTTGGCAAAATAACTCTGAAATAATACAGACCTTGAAACCTATGTTTATATAAGTAATCAAGCAATCCTTAAATTAGTATTGGGAAAAAAATGCAAAGATAATGAAGAATTCAAGGACTTGATTTCAAAAGAGCAGATTTGATTATCAAATAAGGACTAAAAGCAGTGAGGAGGATTTAAGAGATTACAATGTGTAGTTCATCAGTTGCAATCCATTTTTCATTTTTTTTTTTTATCATAACTACATTTTAAAATTTCAGCTTTACATATTCACATGGTAATAGATAAATGGCATTTAGAATGAACAGGTCAATGATTTTTTAAGATATTTCCTTCAATGACATGACTGCTATCAAACAGAATAATGAAAAAGTTGCAAAATAAATGCCTCTAGTATAAGATGCATCCAACCATAATCATAGGCTCCATGGCTTTGGTGCTCCTACAAGAGCCAATTCACTTCCACCGTATATATCCTGGCAGGATGGAGTAAAGCCTGAATCCAACTTTGATAAGGAATCAAGAGTGAGATTGCGTATGGTAGAAATAATGGTTTTGACTAGTTTTTAACCGATTTTATCATACAATTAAAAAAAGCTTACGCTAACTTTCTATTTGCAACCAATTCTTTATCTATGGAGCTAACGTTCACAACTGCAAAATTATCTCTTGTACTGATGACTGGAACTTTTAGTCCTCAACAGGAATACCAATTTCAATTTGCCTATGTTAGTGCATCCATAACATAAAGATTAACCAGCACATTGTAGGGCAGCCAGTGTATAACAGTTTCAGAAAGAAAACATCAGGTATGCAGAGATAAAATACCAGAAAATAGTCATAAAAGAATACATATATTAATACTACTGCATGTAAAAGGTATATGTAGGCAATTGTACATATTTTCAAGGTGTTCTAGAACACCTAGATTTAGGTTTTAATGGAGAGAAATTTTGAAATGCTAAAAAATTATACCTAACTTATCAAAATTGGATCAGGGGTTGCAAAGTAATCACAATTAAAAATTTTAATGAATGACCTCTTTGTTTAATGGATAAAGCATCAAAAATCAATGAAATAATTGTCACAAAAACAAAAGTTTTCCCATGCTGAATGAAATGCAAATAACTTTTTCATTTGAGAAGAGAGATAGCACTAACTCTGCATAATTATCCCTGGGTATTTCAGGGTGAAATTCATACCATAGTGCATTCTAATATGGATGCCCTTGACCTTCAAAGTCAAACAGGGAAAATGGCAGCCACTGCGGACAGGTTTCCAACATGGCAGCACCAAAAGTAGTGTGGGAAGCACCAGGAAACATTGTAGATATTAAATTTAGACCCTAAAATACATACGCATATGCAATTTCATGGTGTACCACAATATTTAGGGGGTGTATTTTGTAGGGTAAATCTACCTCCAAATTCAAATTCTCTTTTGAGTAGAATGAACAATAATTGACAAGACAAAAACGAGGTGATTCAGGACATTCCCAACTTCAAAATGACAGTGGTTCCTTCCGGATTTGAGCAGGACTAGTTTCCACAAAACTGCATTTTTGTACAAAGGCAGCGCAATGGTCGGAAAAAATGATGACATCATCATGATGGCTGTGATTGACGTTCACAAAGTAAGAAATATCTATGTGTCTAGTATATGTACATGTCCAGGTATGTCTACAACTGTTTATAAAAATATAAAAAATACACCTGCAATGACTCAAGGGACAGCTGAGGTCTCCACATTCCTGGGACTCAAGCAAAAGACCAACAACCTTCCCTCATTAATATTCTAGTAAGATAAAGAGCTTCTACACATTTCTGGTGATTTAATTATAAAGAACCAGTCTAGCTGCTATCAGAATATACAACAGAGATTTGTTGGCCTCTGCTAGATTTTCTGGGGCTTCTCTTGGGGTGGGGGAGGTGCAGTCCTAGACTAGACAATTGACAATATCTCTGATGTCTGAGCTCAAAGGAAGATTTCAGATTTCGTCGCTGTTTAAAGGAACTGAATGCAATCAAATGATGTGTTTGGAACTCCTCGTCCTACTTGTCCAGACACGTTGGACAAAATGTTTTGATAATTCTGAACCTCTGCTTTCTCGTCCTGGACAAGATGTCGATCTTGCCCTCCTGCAAACCTGGGCAAGCAGGACGGGATGATGTCACAATAGCTTTTGTATATAAACATTGACAGTTGCAGGCAAACACAATATATTGATAGGTAATTCTATGGCGCTTTATTGATGTTATCAAAGGATATTTTTGTGTTTGTCATTTGCAGGTTATCAAAGGATATTTTTCTGTTAACCCAATCGTGCCGGCTGTCACATATATGAGACATCGGAAAAAATAAACATTGCCAGGCGTCCTGCCCGTGTGACGCTGTATTGGGGCTGTGCTCCGACGCAGCAGCAGCGCATGGCCGGGTGGGCGGACAGACTCCGGGGAAGCTACGCCCGCCGATTTTGTAGCCACCCGGAATTTTTTTAGTTTGGCTACAAAATGTACCCGGCTTGAGTGGGTTAAATATTCATCAAAGGAGTTACATGACCTATGCAGAATGTAAAATGAAGACACTGGTATGAAAAGGGAGTGAATATTTACATTTGAGCCAGTTGTACTCCAGACTGTAGAGTATATTTCTTGGGTGAGGAATATTAAATTTTTTCATGTGCGGAAAATATTATTTTCTCCACATTTGTGCTGACAGATCTGTGGACAAATGATGAAACAAGTGCACAGAAAGGGCAAAAGAATTTTATGCGCAGAAGATGATGTAAAAAAAGAACTATCCGTGCACGGAGTGTTACATGAGAACTACATTAGCGCAGGTAGAAATTGACCAAAATAATTTTTGAGTGGGGAGCAGACCAAACTCTAGAGTCTGGGTTGTACTCTGGTCAGTGAAGGTCTTGGAGGTTCCAAACGTGCCCTCTTTGTCCTGCTGGTCCTGGACAAGTTGTCTGGACAAGCAAGATGTGGAGTTCAGAGGACACCAAAAATACCCACATCAGAATACTAATACTGGTAAGTCTGGCAGTAAGAATTCTGAGAATATTTCCCATTCTACACATACAACTATTTATAGAAATGATACAATGTTATCTTTCTGATTAAGGTCTCACTAATTAAAAATCACCTCCAAATGCCACTTTTCTCGTCCTTAATTTCTAAGGGCAAGACTGAAAATGGAATGACATCCAGAAATATCACAATATAATGCGTCCTTCGTTGAAACAGTTACGGTATTATTGGAAAAAGGCGTCACCATAGTGACGTCTTTTTCCAAATTTACCATAGGTATTGGGGAAAAAAAACAACAGAACTTCAGACCTCACTTTTTCCCTCTAACACCACTTAAACAGAACTTACACCTAACACACACTACAGAAAGTAATGACCAGAACGTTAAAAAGCTGATTATAACCAATGTGATATTTTACGAAAGTATACTTACGATAAATGCAGGAGGAGCAGAGGAGCGTGACTTAGCTCAGCTGATCAGAAGCTTCTGGCAGCTGATTCTCCACTGGCGGAACTCGACCAATCAGAGCGCGCGTTTCTAATCCAGCCAATAGGAAGCGGTGTTGTGTGTGTTGTATAAAAAGGGAGAGTAAGTGTAAATGTTTATAACATGGTGTAATGTTGTTATATATTTCAAGAATGGGAATAAATGTGTTATTTGCAACTTCTTATATTTTTTTCCGAGACGATGACTTTGCGGTGAGAATAGTCAAGTCGGTTTTGAAATAATGAATGTCTGTTTGCATTTATCATTACTATCCTACAGCTGCCATTATCATACATTAACATACATGGCAATACTGGCGATGAAGCGCGTACAATTATACCATTTTTTTCATTATCTTTTACATTATCTTCATTCGCATGCCACCCCCGTAAAAAAAAAAAAAATCTTTTATCAACAAGGACATGACTTTGTTTTTTCTTTTTTCTTTTACTTCTGCAGGCTTATACTCAAGCGAAATATTCTGAAGAAGCTTCGGTATATTTGTTTATGCCGATGAATGCTTTTTACTTTCACAAGACACCTTGTTATTCTTTCAAATGTTAATATAGATTTCAAAACGTCTTTGTTTAATGGAATCTCTATGACTCTAAAATTATCTCTCACATTATCCTGTCTTTCCTCCGGTCTCTTCCCTAGCCTGTCTGTCTGTCTGTCTGTCTGTCTGTCTGTCTGTCTCTCTCTCTCTCTCTCTCTCTCTCTCTCTCTCTCTCTCTCTCTCTCTCTCTCTCTCTCTCTCTCTCTCTCTCTCTCTCTCTCTCTCTCTCTCTCTCTCTGTGTGTGTGTGTGTATCCCCCCCCTCCTCTCCTAGTTTCCTATGTAATCTAATCAGTACATTATACGATACTGTATTAATCTCAATATCTCAATCTTTATTCACGTAAGCGACAATAAACTACTGCCTTCCTTCCATTTATGATTCCAGTTAAATTTCATGTGTCTGACTGCATTAATTAATCCTTAATTAAATAAATTTAACTTGGATTAACTTGATTAATCCTTAATTAATTGAAATGATCCTTACCAATGCTTCTATTAAATTTGCAGTGGATACTCGTTAAGGGGACTTGCAGTTATTGGCTAAAATTGTTTTCAAATTCCAAAATAATGTTTATGTCCTATCTTCCTTCCATTTCTAAGATAATATCCTTGATTTCGCTGATGTTTTAGATATGACAGATTAGCGAAAAAATAAAATAATAGCACATTCGGTTCCTGAACGGCGGGTAACGTTGTGGAACGTGGATCACGTGGTTCTGAATCTACCATCCATTCATAAGTCGTCGTTTGGTTTGACAGAATGATGATATCAAAATACGAAGAGTAGACATTTCAGATACTAATGCAACACTTTTCTTTTCATTACGAGTTTCAAGATAAATGCAACGTCACGTACGGAAATTCATGCTGATCATGAAGAAATTTAAGAAAGAATATAAAACAAGATTTGTAATTTGACGTATTCGTGTGTGTGTGTGTGTGTGTGTGTGTGTGTGTGTGTGTGTGTGTGTGTGTGTGTGTGTGTGTGTGTGTGTGTGTGTGTGTGTGTGTGTGTGCGTGTGTGTGTATCGTACAAAACGAACATGATACCGGTGATAAGATTAACTTGAGTTCGCTATTGCACACTTCAAGTAGTTACAAAAAAATACAGGGGCGTCATCTGGGGGGTGGGGGGAGGGGTGGAGGGGGGGGGGGTAATCGCCTCCCTCTACCTCTGCCTCCTTCAGCCACCAAACCCTCAAAGTCTTTTTCTCCTAAATTACATCTCTATAGAGCTGGCCGTCGCATAAAAGTACCCCTAAAATAGCTTAGAAAAAAACAAAAGAAATCTCACGGAGCCGATGTATATAATTGCGTTCGCTCGCCACGCCGACCTTGCCCCCAGAAAATAAATGTTGAAATGACACACACAAACACACCGGTTCATTTGCTGTTCACGAAGAAACTGAAGGTTTGAAGTCAGCTCAGGTATGTGGACTGTTTTACACGTTTTGAACACGTCCAATTCGGTACTTGCTGAGAGACTGCCAGTTGCGTAGTTAAGCACAGTATCTCCTATACTAATGTCTTAGTCTTCATGAGAGAGATACACGTGATAAGTGGTGACGGTGGGATGTGGGGGGGGGGGGGGCAAATGTTAAGAGCACTGATAAGAAAATCACCATGTGGCTTCTTATTACAGAAAATGGGAAATGTCATGCATCGTAGAAAATGGGGCGATGATGGTAGACTATTTTATTTTTCATTGTATTTTTTTCTAGATGAAATGGTATTAATGATTGTATTAATAATGATACCGTATTGATAGAGATAACAGTGCTTAATATTTAATTCTCTTTCTCTTTTGCTTTTTAGTTATGAGATATGAATGTTATTTATTGCTTATCTTTCTTGTTTAATCTTGCCACACACAGCACAAAGGCAATTACGAAAAGAGAAAAAAAAAACATTAAGGAAAAAAAATCTTGTCCGTCAGTATTTGGCTTTGTTCTTAAAATATGGAATATATCCCAGTTGATACCAAGATCACCAAAGGAAGAGCTAATACATGGAATTCAATCACATCCTAAATGTATTTTGCAGTTCTATGCATAGCTCAATTTAGGTCAGAATAGTTTAGTTAGTCAGATAGAACCTCTCGTTTTTTGTACGGATTGTGACTGATGGATCATACAATAATAACCAGGCTTTTTGGTAGCAGCATTTCTACCATTTTCTAAACATGAGATGTCAAAGAAAATGGATATAGATAATAAGATTGAACCACGTTACACTATTATAAACGGATGAATCTTAGATTAGAGTCACATCGCGTTGGGTCAGAGTACGATGATTATAGGATTCCCTGCGGTAATTTCTGGTTTACTGCACTGCATAAATCAATATATAATAGATATATGATTAAACCAATAATCTTACAACATCCAACAACATAAATTGCACCGGCATCTCTTTATATTAATGTACCAGATGTATAACTTCAGAAAATACATTAATCTCGTAAATTTGATTCATCTAAAAAAAAAAAACTGTATACGACTATTCATAATATGTTACACAGTTGAAGGTTTAGTCACTGTAGCTCTGCCTTTGGTGATGCTCAGCTGGAAGACCCATCTGAGGTGACATTGGATGAAATTTCTGCCAAGACGACGTTCGGTCTGCCACTTCATATCAGTTCGTAGCAGTTTGGTTTCAAACATAAAGCCTACGGAAAAAAAATCCGTAGTGACGTCATCATCCGTCGGTCGTCTTTTGTTTCCGTTTAGCAGACGAATTTCCGTAGAATTCCAGCTCTGGTAATCACACATACATGTATTCATACATGCATTTACAAACACACACACACACACACACACATGCACACACACACACACACACACACACACACACACACACACACATGCACACACACACACACACACACACACACACACTCACACACACACACACACACACACACACACACACACACGCATATATATATATATATATATATATATATATATATATATATATATATATATATATATATATATGACGAATTCTAACACATTTCTTTTTCTAACAATTTTCTCCTCCCCCCCCCCCCACTCTTATTCCCTTCCTTTACCCCGTTTCGTCCGTTCGTTCATTCTCGTCAGACGAGTCTCGCCTTTCGTGTCAAATAGACGTGTGTGTTGTGCTGGTATTAATATTCGTGTTTTGCCCTGGGGTATTGGAGGTTGTCATGCTTGATAGGTATCTAAACATATTTGAATGAATGTTTATGTTTTGCATTTTCACAGATGAAACAAGTCTCGACTTTCGCCCCGAACACAGAGAAAAGAAAAAGTTGAGAAAATATGTGACGAAAACACGCCATGATGCCTTGTTGATAGGAACGGTTTCTTTAGTTATTATTATTATTATTTTTTTTTATGTATGTCCCAGCTCGGAACATTCCCTCTGCCCGCCTTTGCTGGTCACTCCCCAGGGGCGGGTCCTCCTTGACTGCTGCTCTTATGTGTGTCCATGCCTATGCGCTGCCTGTGCCTCTGCAGTCGCCTCACCACTGTTGCCAACACTTTTTGAGTCATGTACGCCTTGCCCAACAATCCCCTTTTCAAACATAAACCAACCCCATATATCCAACAATGAAAATTCTTATACTTTAAATTCCTCACACTAACAGGGATCAGATTTTCATATCAGGTGATAAAAGTGCATATATCATACTTTATATTTTTAAAACTGAATGAAGAAATAATTTCCACTAAATTAAGAAATTTCAAAATCCGATCGTTGATAATATAAGTACTGCAATGGAGTTATACGTAGTATTTTTTCAACTAGTTCCATCAACGGATAAGTGAGATACATAAGTTTTTTTTATTTTTTATTTTTTTATTTTTTTAATAACTTCACTGTTTATTATCCAAATGATTTGAAACTTGGTGGTGTAAACTGCAGTATATGTATATGTAACATTAAAAAATCGCGAAAATTCGATCATAATTAACGAAATTCGCCCCCTTAAGTTCGTTATATCTCTGGTAGTGCCGTCACCAAATAATAAACAGGCATAACACAATGTAAACCTCAGCAACAAATATAAGAAAAAAAAAAGTTATCCGCTGCTAAATTCAATCTCATCTAAGGTTAACTCTACTTTACACTTTATCTCGACTTATTATGAATTAACAATCCTTAACATGATGAGAATAGATACATGTATGGGACAGGATCGAGACAACCATTTCATCAGTATCTTTCAGTTAAATACTTGAACATAAATCGATCCTTTCCTTACACTTTAATAAATAATTCCACTCAACTAGAACAATTTCGATGAATTCCGTTGCTATATCCACGGTTAAAAAAAAAAAATAATAATAATAATAACTAAAGAAACCGTTCCTATCAACAAGGCATCATGGCGTGTTTTCGTCACATATTTTCTCAACTTTTTCTTTTCTCTGTGTTCGGGGCGAAAGTCGAGACTTGTTTCATCTATGAAAATGCAAAACATAAACATTCATTCAAATATGTTTAGATACCTATCAAGCATGACAACCTCCAATACCCCAGGGCAAAACACGAATATTAATACCAGCACAACACACACGTCTATTTGACACGAAAGGCGAGACTCGTCTGACGAGAACGAACGAACGGACGAAACGGGGTAAAGGAAGGGAATAAGAGTGGGGGGGGAGGAGAAAATTGTTAGAAAAAGAAATGTGTTAGAATTCGTCATATATATATATATATATATATATATATATATATATATATATATATATATGCGTGTGTGTGTGTGTGTGTGTGTGTGTGTGTGTGTGTGTGTGTGCATGTGTGTGTATGTGTGTGTGTGTGTGCATGTGTGTGTGTGTGTGTGTGTTTGTAAATGCATGTATGAATACATGTGTGTGTGATTACCAGAGCTGGAATTCTACGGAAATTCGTCTGCTAAACGGAAACAAAAGACGACCGACGGATGATGACGTCACTACGGATTTTTTTTCCGTAGGCTTTATGTTTGAAACCAAACTGCTACGAACTGATATGAAGTGGCAGACCGAACGTCGTCTTGGCAGAAATTTCATCCAATGTCACCTCAGATGGGTGTTCCAGCTGAGCATCACCAAAGGCAGAGCTACAGTGACTAAACCTTCAACTGTGTAACATATTATGAATAGTCGTATACAGTTTTTTTTTTAGATGAATCAAATTTACGAGATTAATGTATTTTCTGAAGTTATACATCTGGTACATTAATATAAAGAGATGCGGGTGCAATTTATGTTGTTGGATGTTGTAAGATTATTGGTTTAATCATATATCTATTATATATTGATTTATGCAGTGCAGTAAACCAGAAATTACCGCAGGGAATCCTATAATCATCGTACTCTGACCCAGCGCGATGTGACTGTAATCTAAGGTTCATCCGTTTATAATAGTGTAACGTGGTTCAATCTTATTATCTATATCCATTTTCTTTGACATCTCATGTTTATAAAATGGTAGAAATGCTGCTACCAAAAAGCCTGGTTATTATTGTATGATCCATCAGTCACAATCCGTACAAAAAACGAGAGGTTCTATCTGACTAACTAAACTATTCTGACCTAAATTGAGCTATGCATAGAACTGCAAAATACATTTAGGATGTGATTGAATTCCATGTATTAGCTCTTCCTTTGGTGATCTTGGTATCAACTGGGATATATTCCATATTTTAAGAACAAAGCCAAATACTGAAGGACAAGATTTTTTTTTCCTTAATGTTTTTTTCTCTCTTTTCGTAATTGCCTTTGTGCTGTGTGTGGCAAGATTAAACAAGAAAGATAAGCAATAAATAACATTCATATCTCATAACTAAAAAGCAAAAGAGAAAGAGAATTAAATATTAAGCACTGTTATCTCTATCAATACGGTATCATTATTAATACAATCATGAATACCATTTCATCTAAAAGAAAATACAATGAAAAATAAAATAGTCTACCATCATCGCTCCATTTTCTACGATGCATGACATTTCCCATTTTCTGTAATAAGAAGCTACATGGCGATTTTCTTATCAGTGCTCTTAACATTTGCCCCCCCCCCCACATCCCCCCGTCACCACTTATCACGTGTATCTCTCTCATGAAGACTAAAACATTAGTATAGGAGATACTGTGCTTAACTACGCAACTGGCAGTCTCTCAGCAAGTACCGAATTGGACGTGTTCAAAACGTGTAAAACAGTCCACATACCTGAGCTGACTCCAAACCTTCAGTTTCTTCGTGAACAGCAAATGAACTGGTGTGTTTGTGTGTGTCATTTCAACATTCGTTTTCTGGGGGCAAGGTCGGCGTGGGGAGCGAACGCAATTATATACATCGGCTCCGTGAGATTTCTTTTGTTTTTTTCTAAGCTATTTTAGGGGTACTTTTATGCGACGGCCAGCTCTTTAGAGATGTAATTTAGGAGAAAAAGACTTTGAGGGTTTGGTGGTTGCAGTGGATACTCGTTAAGGGGACTTGCAGTTATTGGCTAAAACTGTTTTCAAATTCCAAAATAATGTTTATGTCCTATCTTCCTTCCATTTCTAAGATAATATCCTTGATTTCGCTGATTTAGACATGACAGATTAGCGAGAAAATAAAATATTAGCACATTCGGTTCCTGAACGGCGGGTAACACCCCCCTCCCCCCCACCCCCCAGATGACGCCCCTGTATCCATTGGGCGGTTTTTTTTGTAACTATTTGAAGTGTGGAATACCGAACTCAAGTTAATCTTATCACCGGTATCATGTTCGTTTTGTACGATACACACACACACACACACACACACACACACACACACACACACACACACACACACACACACACACACACACACACACACACACACACGAATACGTCAAATTACAAATCTTGTTTTATATTCTTTCTTAAATTTCTTCATGATCAGCATGAATTTCCGTACGTGACGTTGCATTTATCTTGAAACTCGTAATGAAAAGAAAAGTGTTGCATTAGTATCTGAAATGTCTACTCTTCGTATTTTGATATCATCATTCTGTCAAACCAAACGACGACTTATGAATGGATGGTAGATTCAGAACCACGTGATCCACGTTCCACAACGTTACCCGCCGTTCAGGAACCGAATGTGCTATTATTTTATTTTTTCGCTAATCTGTCATATCTAAAACATCAGCGAAATCAAGGATATTATCTTAGAAATGGAAGGAAGATAGGACATAAACATTATTTTGGAATTTGAAAACAGTTTTAGCCAATAACTGCAAGTCCCCTTAACGAGTATCCACTGCAAATTTAATAGAAGCATTGGTAAGGATCATTTCAATTAATTAAGGATTAATCAAGTTAATCCAAGTTAAATTTATTTAATTAAGGATTAATTAATGCAGTCAGACACATGAAATTTAACTGGAATCATAAATGGAAGGAAGGCAGTAGTTTATTGTTGCATACGTGAATAAAGATTGAGATTTTGAGATTAATAAAGTATCGTATGATATACTGATTAGATTACATAGGAAACTAGGAGAGGAGGGGGGGGGGGAGATACACACACACTCACACACACACACACACACACACACACACACACACACACACACACACACACACACACACACACACATTCACACACAAACCGCAAGTTGAAGAAAATGTGAATATCATTCACAAAATATTTGATTTCAATATAATTCAGTGCTACCTCGATTTCGTCCCATATTCCCATTTTCTGTCACGGGTTATTGGAGGTTCATACGCGTTTTCTTTTCCTTTTTTCTATTCCATTTCATTTTCTCGTCTTTTTCTGTTATTTGTTTTTTTATTTCGTTTTTCTTTCCATTTCTTTTTCACGTTTACTTTTCCTGCTTTTTATTTAATATTCTTATCATTTACTTTTCCCGTTTTATTTTCCTGCGTTTTTTTCTTCTTTCAGTTTTCCATTTCATTTTGTCGTTTTCATTTATTCTCTTTTCTGTCCATATTCTTTTCTCGTTTTCATTTATTCTCTTTTCTGTCCATATTCTTTTCTCGTTTGTCATACATCATCTCTCTCTCTCTCTCTCTCTCTCTCTCTCTCTCTCTCTCTCTCTCTCTCTCTCTCTCTCTCTCTCTCTCTCTCTCTCTCTCTCAGGAAAAAAGATAGACTGGCAACTCAGCCCGTGCACTGGAATATCCTTATTCGCTAAATTACTTTCGAGAGAAAATAAAAGAACACAGTAAAGGCAGCTGATTCCAATCAAAACATAAGCAAAGCTATTGTACATATAATTTTAAAGATATAAAACACACGAAAACTTCAGCATTATATATCAGCTGATTATAGTAAACACAGGAGAATTAGCCAATCGGAAATGGGGAAGGCTAGATCAGTAGCAACTGGAGGAGGTGTCAAGGCGCTTGACTACATTTAGTACCCCCGTGAAAGAAACTTATGGGAAAAGTGGTGGTTAGAAATATAATACCGTCCAATAAATTTCATCTGTCTTCTTACTGATACCCATAGATGGCCCCATCGGCGGTTAAGCATACTCTACCGCTTTTAAACGAAAATGTGCTGCAGCCCCTTCTAAACAGAGGCATAGCTAGTTCTTTTTGGTGATGGGGGTGTAACAAAGCATTTGGAGTACAGTATTTTACACATTTTTGGCCAATACTTGCTTGAAATACACATTTTCCGTAACGCCTGGGCGGCATGGGCCTCCTGCCCCACCCCTACCATTAGCTACACCCCTGCCAAATATATTATGAATTAAATGGGCATTTGCACCATTGCCAATAGCAAACAAGATTTAAAAAAAAAATGACAAGAATTTATCATATTAGTCGAAGATTGTGTGATGGAAGCTGAAAACAATGACGCGTAAAAGCATTTTTATGACATGAAGCACAAATATCTAGAGACCTGAAAGGGATATAGTATTTCAGTACAGGTTCAAACTGGTTCTAAAAACTTTCTTGGTATCTGCCCTGTAGTAATACTCAAAATATTTAAGAATACATAAATATTTTCCATTTCCGGTATGAAGGCCCTATATTTGAGACTGGTGTTAAATTTCACCATTGTGTGACCTCTGGTGACCTTGACCTTATGTTTGAGTAGTCCTGCTTACATTCATCTTGTAGCTTACTTCCTAAGCTACAAAATGAGTGGTCATGCATGGCTATATGTTGTTTAATTCAAAAGGTATTGTTATTCTAGTTCCCCTACCCCCCATTTTTTATGCATCCGAGGGTGCTGACTTTTCAGACAAAACACTGACTAGCTCCATTACTGCCGGGTTTCAGCATGTCCATCCTCGTTAAAAAGTTGCCCCAGGAGACCCCCACAAAAATCAAGTGAGTGATTGAGGGACCCTCTCGACCCCCAAAATCATCCTTGGCTCCTGTACTAATTTTAAAATGTTTTACACATTTGAACGTTCCATCCCCACAAGGGATTCGCCGCTAATGACCTAGCCTGTTGACGCGTCAGTTTGATTTAAATAATCAATCAAACCAATCCTGTTGGCTGGATTAGAACGCGCGTCCTGATTGGTCGAGTCCCGCCATTTGAGAATCAGCTGCCAGGAGCTGATCAGCTGAGCAAAAGCCTTCCTTTCCGATGGCCCAAAGTTGTCCAGGACAAATCCG
>NC_091588.1:24817736-24822736 GCF_042767895.1 Penaeus vannamei
ATTTCAGAAGAATACAGCCGATATTACTCTCCCGAATATTTTCATGTTGTAATGTGCATGTATTGTTGGCAGTGTAGTGTTCATCAGGGCGAAAGACAAATTTTATTTTATATTAAATCTAGAACTTTTCTTATATGTTAAGAATTCATACAAGTCCCTTTTTAGCTCTTTTCTTTTGCTGATTGGTCGTCCCGACATTTGAGAATCAGCTGCCAGGAGCTGATCAGCTGAGCAAAAGCCTTCCTTTCCGATGGCCCAAAGTTGTCCAGGACAAATCCGACCTGGTGGCTGATTCTCTTCACGACACCTCATTTGAGGCGCTATTGCTGACCGCTTGGCTCTGCCCCATTCCTGGGAATCTACATCACTTTACAGTTGGCTTTTTATTTTGTTTTCTGCACCATTGAGACTACTTTAGGTTTCTTGATATTACAAAATCGCTGCTAATATAGAATGAAAGCTTGCATTTTATCTTTTGAGTACCACTGTAGCTATGACTTTTATGAAGAGGAATAAAACAATCCCAAAACAGCAGTTCTCTCAAATGTGTAACTTTGAAAATACGTTCACTGATCTATATAAATTGTGTACATTGTAACATTTTCCTGTTCTGTATTCTATGCTGTGTGATGTAAAAGCTAATATAATGTTTGTTCATTCACTTTGCCACAGGCCATTTCGAAGGTAGTGTCACAGGCAGTCCGGGTAGTCACGGCAACCTCAGTGCCAGTCGCCATAGTAGTTACCGTGGCAACGTAAGTATACTCTTTTACAATATCATATTGGTTGTAATAGTCTCCAGGCCAGTGCAGATATAAGTGTCGGCCTCTCATCCGAGAAAGGTAAGAGAAAACGATATTAGATGCCACGTATTGTTACACATTACATTTCGTGCACTTACACTTACACTCATCGTACTCACACTTCATGCACAAATCCTTAAACACGCAGACACCCAGGAATCAACAACTAAATGCTCACACAACACACACAAGCACTGACCCTTTCCACACCCTCGCAACCCTACGGTACGCTGATAAACACTACAAGACAACTAAACATCCCAGGCACACCATCCTTCTCCTGCAGGTGATACCGGCGCTAATGTTAACCCTGGCCCTTACCGCCCCAAGTACCCGTTAAATGAGGTCAGAGGGCCATCCAGTGCGATAACTGCTGTGAGAGATCCGAGCATGCTGGCTGGTATCATGTCAGCTGCATCGGCTCCTTCACACAGTCATACGCTGGATTAGTTAACATTACCGTTGCGTGGATCTGCGATGGATGTGGCCTTCCTAATTTCTCAAGCTCGTTTTTCGCATCTTCCCCTTTACACTCTCCAAATCCTTCAACACACTCCATTCACAAGACATTAATAGCCTTCCCTTACAACACTTTCTTCCTCTTAACCCCACACACCATATACTCACCACTCTCACCAACATACAACCAAGCACTCAACCCCAATAATGCCTCTCATCAGACTCCCATCCATATCACCGAGCTCGCTATCCCAATGTTCTAGGCCTTCCATTGACTCCCGGACCTCTCACTCATCTCACGATTATCTCTTAACCCCAGCCTTCCCCTCCCCTTCCTCTCTCCCTTCCCTTCCCCAACCCTTCCCCCAAAGTTCCCCACAAAAGACCAACTCTTAAATTACGACATCACGGGATCACAGGACCAATACTTCTCTGGGTCACTGCTTTCTAGAGGTGTAGGACCCAACGTGTTTTACTCGACGTCGTATCTTCTGTCCCTGTCCCTGTCTCTTCTGGTGTCCCGCAAGGCACCGTTCTTGGACCCCTTCTTTTCCTTCTGTACATTAATGACCTACTTTCGACTACTAACTCTTCTACTAGACTTTTTGCTGACGACAGCCTTTTGCTTCGACCTATAAAAGCTGAAGACGACTGTAGACTCCTCCTCCAAGACATTGACGCGCTAGAACAGTGGGAAAGACTATGGCGAATGTCCTTCAGACCAGATAAATGCAAAATTCTCTGCTTTACAAGATCCCACACACCAATCCACTACACTTACACCTTACACAACCACCACTTAACACCTACATCTCATCTCATAAATACCTCGGTGTACACCTACTCAATAATCTCACCTTCAACACACAATACTGCACGGCTGTAAGGGACCCCTAACTAAGCACAACATTGAGAAACTCGAGCAGGTTAATACTAGGGCTGCCAAGTTTATTACATGCAATTACTCACATATACCTGGTATTACATCTCACATAAAAAACAGATTAACATGGACCTGCTTGAGACACGAACACAAGCACAGAGACTTACAATCATGTGCAATATCACAAACAACCTTGTAGAATTCAACAAACACGAATACTTACACGCAGCACACCCACGCAACGCAAGGAACTCACACACCAGTAAATTTGTCACATACTACACCAACACTAACTCTTACAAGCACTCATTTTTTCCACGTACCATACGCGACTGGAACAGGCTCCCCCAACACTTAATTGAAACTAAAACACTCAACACTTTCACAAACTAAATAACACTTAACACTACAATCACCTTCACAAACATTGACACTTCATCCTTATCCTTATCCTTGGCTTTAATCATTTCTTCTATAGTGTTGGATGTGAGATTTGTTTAAGGACTGGGAGTCAGAGAGGTTTCATCATCTTTTTTCAATAACTTTAACAAAGGAAGAATTATATTGCATTTCTGCCATTCCATTTTCAGTGAAAGTGACATTTACATTCCTATTATTTGTATTTCATAACCCAAAGTAAATGTTTGGTTTGAATGGAAGTATATATGCTTTTAGGTACGTAGTGAATTGAAAAATGTTCTCAAAAAACTTTCCAGTATTATGAAATGCTGAAAACAAAACAAAACAAAAATGTCAACAATACTAATGGTAATGGAAATAGAACCCGTCTTATTCGAAAATTCAAGGACGGATGCAAACAGGTGAGTTTAGGTAGGCTTGGTAACATATAGATACACACACACACACACACACACACACATATATGTGTATATATATATATATATATATATATATGTATGTATATATAAATAAATAAATATATATATATATATATATATATATATATATATATATATATATATATATATATATATATATATATATATATGCGCGCGCGTGTGTGTGTGTGTGTATGTGTGTGTGCATATATATATATATATATAAATATATATATATATATATATATATATATATATATGTGTGTGTGTGTGTGTGTGTGTGTGTGTGTGTGTGTGTGTGTGTGTGTGTGTGTGTGTGTATGTGTATGTGTATGTGTATATGTATATATATATATATATATATATATATATATATATATATATAATGTGTTTGTATATATATATGTGTGTGTGTGTATATATATATATATATATATATATATATATATATATATATATATATATATATATATATATATATATATACGTGTACTTTCCTTTTACTAGAACGTTTATAAAATTGCATTCAATATTAAGAAATCTTTGAGAATATTTGGGGTCAGGCTTCAGTACCCCCTTCTATCTCTGCCCTTGCAAGTGTTATACCTTTTTGAAATATATTAAATATTGTAGTTTAAATCAAGGCAAACCTTTCCCTGGTCCATTGTATGCAGCTTTTTTACTTTTCGATAAATATGTAAAATTATCACGATTTGTAGCGATTTCCATTCAGACTTTCATTTAAGCATTTTGTGACTTTAGATGTCTTCCAATAAAAACGCCGGTAAAGAATCGTGCAACTTTGATATCTATTTATACCGTTCGTGTTTACCCAAATCCAATTTTGCTTCAGTGGGCCTACTTATTTCTAAGGCCTGGATGCCCCCTTTCCTTTCATAACACAGTGCCCCTCGAGTTTGCTAATGCCCAACATGAAACGATTTAATAGAGATGCTTTTAAATGCCATCCCTCTTTCGAGCTGTGAACTTGCATAAAGCAGAATCTTCAAAAATACAATGTATACACAACGGTACGACCCACGCAAGTCCGCAGTCAAGGCTCTCCAATATGGCCTCCGTTAAATTGTTGTGGTTTCAAACTCCTGACAATGGAAGCTCGATCCATTTTTTTTTTTCTTAAGATCAGTCTTCGCTCTCTCTCTCTCTCTCTTTCTTCTCTTCTCTTATTAAACGATAAATAAATAAATAAGCTTACATTTCTAGGCATGCACTGCTGTCTGGATGTGTATTTCTCATGAACATCCCCTTCCATAACAGGGTTGGTGTATTGGTAGTGAAGAACTTGCCCAAACGCGATAAGTTCCCAGAAGGACGGTCCCAAGCAGAACGGTCCCAAGCAGGACGGTCCCAAGCAGAACGGTCCCAAGCAGAACGGTCCCAAGCAGAACGGTCCCAAGCAGAACGGTCCCGAGCAGAACAGTCAAAATCAAGTATGAGAAAAAAGAAAAAAAAAATTACATATGTATACATATACATATATAAATACGTATATATATGTGTGTGTGTGTGTGTGCATATATATATATATATATATATATATATATATATATATATGTATGTATGTATGTATATATATACATATATACATATATATATATATATATATATATATATATATATATATATATATATATATATTGAAAATTATAACCAATGCTGTGATGAACATCTTTATTGCAAAGCAAACGTTTCAAAGACGATTGCACGTCTTCAGCATCAGTGCTATAAAAGAACAAAAACAAGTAAAAACATTAGAGCCGGACAAAGCACAAAATTACAGTTCAAAAAACAAAATGTACATATTACAAAAAGTGACAAAATAAACAAAACAACGAAAAAAAAGGTACAGAGGACAAACTAAATAGAATCGTAAGGCCTTTAAAAACTATCCTCGATGAAGCCACATATCACCCTATCCTTGCATCTGGCTCTCGTCCTGGTTTTATGTACGGTCTCCCGAAAGTGCACAAACCTGGAATTCCTCTCAGACCCATC
>NC_091588.1:24827736-24832736 GCF_042767895.1 Penaeus vannamei
TGGAGGAAGAAGAAGATGAGATGATGGTGAGATGGGGAGGATGAGAAGTAAAATAAGAGGAAGAAAGTGAGGAAGAGGAAGATAAAAAAAAAAAAAAATGAATAATACTAATATGAAATAAGAAAAGGAATGAAGGAAATAAAAAGGAGAAGGAAGAAAATAGGAGAAAGAATAATTATTTTAATAAGACGAGTCCATATTTGATCTGTCTGTGATTAGCTGTGGTCTGTTATAAATCTGTACCGCAGTTTTATCTGTTTTACATTTTGACACACTGGAGGATTTTGAGCTGTTTCGCACAAGAATGTTCGTTGGGGTAAAAAAAAAAAAAAAAAAAAAAAAAATATCATTTTCATTTGGTGATATGTACGTAAACTTGTTTTTTTTTTTTTTTTTTTTTTTTTTGTATTGTTCATCTCTGATTTTTAAAATTTCGTATATATGTTTCCTCGTTATGTATAATGCCGCACCTTGAATGAGACATTAAACTGAGCAGATTAATTTCATATTGTTATTACCCCTATAGGAATAAAACAATATATCAAAACGCATATATATCAAAATATATATATATTTTAAAAAATATATATATATTAAAACGCATATATATCATAATATATCAAAAAATACACTCACTCTCTCTCTTTCTCAATCTCACAATATGATCATAATTTCCTATAAAATGTTTTATAACCTAAATATAAAATTCCTTATAACCTCATACACTCCTATTAACACTATGAACCCTATTACCTCAAAATACAATTTATTTCAACCGCATAATGTCCCAATAAAATACTGACAACTTAACAAAAAAAACAAAAAAAACATACCATGCTCTTTAATCTGACAATAGAGTATTTATGACACCATTATCTCCCAATAACATTTCATATGCACATGATAATATGACAATACAAAACCTTATAATCTATGTTTCAAGCTTCAGTGACTGCGCCAATGGGAAAAATACTTTTTAATAGACCAATTAAGTGATCATCAGTTTTAATGCGACGTGTTTAACGCAAAATCTAGACAGTTTGACTTCTGCTGCCGTGACTGCATCCTGGGGCTCCTCGCGAGATTCTAGGGTGACTGAGGTCGACCTCCAAGCTGCAGCTTCACACTGAAGATGGTTCCTGGAACTCTTGTGCTTCTGCAGTGAGTTGCCGTCTGCAGCAAGCGTTGACTTGCACAGCTTGCACCTGGAGGATCATCATCATCATCATGGGGGCTGACGCCGACGGGGGCGCATAGCCGCATCCACCCTTCGCTTCCACCTACGAGGATCCCTCATGGCTAGACGCCAGGCAGGGACTCGGCCCATCTCTAGTTCTTCACGGCAGGTTTGGTCGATCTGCCCAAGCCATGACTTCCTCGGTCGTCCCAAAGGCCTCCTCCACCCAGGGTTGTCTCGAATAGAGACGACCTGATGGGCAGGATCATCCTGAGGAAAGCGAGCCAGGTGACCGTATAGCCTGAGTTGGCGATCACGGATTGTGCAGATAACAGGGCTTGTGCCAGTCTCACGGTGCAACCGTTGGTTGGACACATGGTCCCGCCAACAGTACCCCATGATCTGGCGCAAGGACCTATTGCAAAAGGCTTCAAGACGAGCCTCCAAGGCACAGGACAATGTCCAGGTTTCGCTACCGTATAGCAAAACTGGCATTATCAGGGCCTTGAAAACCCGAAGCTTGGTCCTTCTGCACAGGTACCGACATCTCCAAATACTCTTGTTGAGAGAGTTCATGACCCCTGCTGCCAGGCCAATCCGTCTGCTGACTTCATGGTCTGACAGCCCAGAGTTATGAACTACACTACCAAGGTATGTAAAGCTCTCTGTGACTTCAATGTCCTCGCCGCAAGCACGTATCGACTGAACAGGTTCTCCTATCAAGTCCCCAAATTCCTGGACCTTGGTCTTGGTCCAGGAGACCTCTAGACCCAGGGGCTTTGCTTCATTGCTAAATGCATCAAGAGCCGCCACTAGGGTTTCCAAAGACTCAGATAGAATGGCAACGTCATCAGCAAAGTCAAGGTCTGTAACCTTGATATTGCCCAGCGTTGCCCCACAATGACTTTGAACAGTAGCTCTGCCCAGTATCCAGTCCATGCAAGTGTTGAAAAGTGTTGGTGCAAGGACACAGCCTTGCCTCACTCCTGAACTAACAGGAAAGAAGCTCGACAGGCCCCCACCACACTTTACAGCACTTTCAGTACCAGTATACAGGCTTGCTATTAGTCCAATAATCCTTGTTGGTATTCCTCTCAGCCTCAGGATCTCCCAAAGTGACTCCCGATGCACCGTATCGAACGCCTTCTTGAGGTCGATGTAGGCTGCAAGCAGCCCACGCCCGAATTCACGACGGCGCTCTACAATGACGCGAAGCGCGAGGATACGGTCTATTGTGGACTTACCAGGAGTGAATCCGGATTGCTCCAGTCTCTGGTGCCTCAGTAGATGGTCTCTGATACGTCTCAGAAGGATGTGGGCGAGAACCTTGCCTGGTACACTGAGCAGTGTGATGCCTCGGTGATTGCTGCAGTCCCACCGGTCCCCCTTCCCCTTCCAGAGAGGGATGACCACACCCCTCAACAGGTCAGGAGGAACGGAACCGGACTGCCAGATGGCAGCCAGGACAGCATGTAACCCCCGTGCCATAGGTTCACCACCAGCCTTTAACAGTTCAGCTGGTATGCCGCAGATACCAGCTGCTTTACCACTCTTCAGCTTGGAAATCGCCCCCCTAACTTCAGTTAGGGAGGGAGGGTCCTCACTGATAGGTGGATCTGGCAGCGGGATCTCGACACTACCCGCATCCAAGTTAACTGTTGGTGGGTCAACCTGGTACAGCTGTTCAAAATACTCAGCCCAACGTCCCCGCACCGCAACAGGATCTGAAACGATCTGACCACTTACTGAGCGAACTGCTGTCACCTGTGAAGAGGGCTTGGAGTTCAGCTTTCTCAGGGCTTGGTATGCAGGACGAAGGTCATTTACTAAGAAATGGCCTTCTACCACCTGGAGGATCGTCAAGAAAATGTGTATTTGTTCCAGCCAGGCTATGTGAAAATCTGGACTAAAGAAAAGTAGTACATTTAGAATATTTACGCATCTACTGCCACGTGCTCAAGAATACTCGTCTGTATAACACATGAAAAATACACAAAAATTGTCTACGCTACTCAACATACGAACAATATTTACATTTTGAAAAGTTGAGAAATGCTTCGTGATATCTGTGCATTGGGATTTCCTATTTCTTTTAACTGGCTGAAATGTGTTACACAAGTCTGTCATAGCGTGTCCATGCCAAATTATATTCATGTATTGTAGATGTTTCTTATTTTGTATGCAAATGACATTTTTACTAGATATTGTATTATTAATTGATGTTTCCGCTTTATTTATGATTTCTTTTTCAGCCTTTCGTCTTGCATATATCTACTTTTTAATAGGCGCACTAAACTTCGCTCTATTAATATTTTTCGAAGGAGGTACCTACGTCGAGTTCGTTATTGACTGGACATTTTAAAGATGCATTCATTATAATTGTAGAAATGTATCGAGCCCACTGAAAACAAATATACGAAATTTTATATTCTATATTTTATCCATATAGCAAAATTTAGTTATAACAAAGAGAGTAAATCATACTAATAATCAATAAATAGTTGGTTTGTTTACACGTTAACAATTAAATGGGGGGAAAGTAATAAATAGGTTGTTTGAGCGGATTCTCGTCAGACGCCTCGGGTTTTGCTTTAAACACAGGTATGATGTGCTGGTATTAAATTCGTGTTGTGCCTGGGGGTACTGGAGGTTCTGGTGCTTGATAGGTATATCAATATAATTGTATGTTTAGGTTTTGCATGGTGTTAATTTAGACAAGCATCGGATCTTGCTCCAAAGAGAGAGAGACGACGGTTGAGGAAATTCGCGGCAGAAACAAGCACTGAAGCCTCTATACAAAGAAATGTTTTAGTTATTCGGTTGTCTTTTGGCGCGAAGATTGGACAACAGAATTCGTCGAAGGAGACAGTTCCAGCAGTATCAAGGAATAGATCGAGCAAGGAGGGCAGCGTTGCCACGGTGTACAATTGTCGACTGGTATGTGAACAAAATAAGGGCGCAAAGTGCACACTGCGAACTTGTGGAGTTTGCAACAAGAAGTTCACCTGATAGGAATTTTATCTTTTACGGCTAATGTTAGGAATCAAATGCCTTTACAATGTCTGATTTTAGACTACATTACCATAGACTTGTGTAACACATTTCAGCCAGTTAAAAGAAATAGGAAATCCTAATGCACAGATATCACGAAGCATTTCTCAACTTTTCAAAATGTAAATATTGTTCGTATGTTGAGTAGCGTAGACAATTTTTGTGTATTTTTCATGTGTTATACAGACGAGTATTCTTGAGCACGTGGCAGTAGATGCGTAAATGTAAATGTACTACTAAATGTACTACTTTTCTTTAGTCCAGATTTTCACATAGCCTGGCTGGAACAAATACACATTTTCTTGACGATCCTCCAGGTGCAAGCTGTGCAAGTCAACGCTTGCTGCAGACGGCAACTCACTGCAGAAGCACAAGAGTTCTAGGAACCATCTTCAGTGTGAAGCTGCAGCTTGGAGGTCGACCTCAGTCACCCTAGAATCTCGCGAGGAGCCCCAGGATGCAGTCACGGCAGCAGAAGTCAAACTGTCTAGATTTTGCGTTAAACACGTCGCATTAAAACTGATGATCACTTAATTGGTCTATTAAAAAGTATTTTTCCCATTGGCGCAGTCACTGAAGCTTGAAACATAGATTATAAGGTTTTGTATTGTCATATTATCATGTGCATATGAAATGTTATTGGGAGATAATGGTGTCATAAATACTCTATTGTCAGATTAAAGAGCATGGTATGTTTTTTTTTTTTTTTTTTGTTAAGTTGTCAGTATTTTATTGGGACATTATGCGGTTGAAATAAATTGTATTTTGAGGT
>NC_091588.1:24842542-24847542 GCF_042767895.1 Penaeus vannamei
ATGAAAATGTATACACCATATGCTGGGCAGCAAACAATTGAGTGGCGGTTCGGTAGTTAGGGGTCGTTCGCTGCAGTTATACATATATCAATATATATATGCATATATATACATATATATGTATATATGTGTATATATATACATATATATGTATATGTGTATATATATACATATATATGTATATATACATATATATGTGTATATATGTATATATACATATATATGTGTATATATGTATATATACATATATATGTATATATATACATATATATATGTATATATACACATTTTTAAAATTATTATTCTTTCTAAGGTAAGTCAGTAAATGCTATTCTGAAATGCATTTACTGACTTACCTTAGAAAGAATAATAATTTTAAAAATGTGTATATATACATATATATATGTATATATATACATATATATGTATATATACATATATATGTATATATACATATATACAAGCCTCAAAAGTAATTCTGCCCGAACTGCAACGCTTGTTTCACTTTACCTTGCTATCTTTGATATTCGCGAAAATGTGCGTTATAGAAATCGTATATATCAGTTTGTACCTTCATTACATGCTTAATTAGATAAGTAAATCTCACCTGACAAGTTGAAGGACTATTTGTTTACAATGATCAGCTGATCGGTGCATTGCGCGGCGGAACCGTTCACTCTGAGCGTTTAAGGACAGGGCGAAACTCACCGTGCAATGCTCAAGTGAACGCAGGGACGAGCGTGGATATAAATGATAGAGAAAAATACAGAAGTCCCCCCCCCCCATGCCTTCCATTTTCTTTGTCTCGGCGTTGATTTTTCGGAGTAACTCGTGTAATCCGTTTTACTACATTTTTCATTTGCATCGTGATGTGAGATTTGTTCAGGTATTGGGGAGTAAATAAAAGTCTATACTACTATCTTTATGCCAAAGATCACATTTATATTAGTAAGATCTAAAAAATAAATCATATAATCTGGACATAAAAATCCCAGTGGATATTAATTCCATGTAAAAATCTCATACATGAGACATATGTAGAGGCCGCAGTCCTTATCATTATTAGTACGATGATGATGAGAGCATTGGTATTGGTGTTGAAAAGTTAATAATGACAATGATGGTAGTGATAATAATGATGATAATAATGGTAGTGATAAGAATGATGATAATGATATTAGTTACAGTAATGCCAACAGTGATAATGATGATAGTCATAATGATGTTAATAATGATAATAATTAGAATAATAATTATGATGATAATGATAATAATTATGATTATAGTGATAATAATTATGATGATGATTATGGTAATGATAATAATTATGATAATGATAATAATTATGATAATGATTATGATAATGATAATTATGATAATGATAATTCTGATAATAATAGTTATGATAATAGTGATCATAATGATAATAATGATGATAGTTATGATAATAGTGATCATAATAATATCCTCTGAAACTCACCCCCTTTCCCCTATTTCATTAATTTCACCCAATCTTTCCTTCCTCCATTTTCCAATCCGCAGGAATTTTATCGCACGTGGCCTCATCCGCCGCGTGCAAGGCCAACCTAACCTAACCTAACCTAACCCAACCCAACCCAACCCAACCCAACCCAACCCAACCCAACCTAACCTAACCCCACCTCACCCCACCCCACCCCACCCCACCCCACCTAACCTAACCTAACCTAACCTAACCTAACCTAACCAAACCTAACCAAACCTAACCTAACCTAACCTAACCTAACCTAACCTAACCCAACCTAACCTAACCTAACCTAACCTAACCCAACCTAACCAACTCCAACTCCAACTCCAACCCAACCCAACCCAACAACCCAACCCAACCCAACCCTAACCTAACCTAACCTAACCTAACCTAAATCCCACCAACCCAACTCCAACCCAACCCAACTCCAACCCAACCCAACCCAACCTAACCCCAAACTCAACCTAACTCTAACCTAATCCTAACTCCAACCTAACTCCAACCTAACCCAACCCAACCCAACCCAACCCAACTCCAACCCAACCCAACCCAAATCCTAACTCCTAACCCAACCCAACCCTAACCCAACCCAACCCAACCCAACCCAACCTATCCAACCTAACCTAACTCCAACCTAACTCCAACCTAACCCAACCTAACCCAACCCAACTCCAACTAACCCAACCCAACCCAACCCAACTCCAACCCAACCTAACCCAACTCCAACCCAACCCAACCTAACTCCAACCTAACCCAACCTAACCCAACCCAACCCAACCCAACCTAACCCAACCCAACCCAACCCAACCCAACCCAACCCAACCCAACCTAACCCAACCCAACCCAACCCAACCCAACCCAACCCAACCTAACCCAACCCAACCCAACCCAACCCAACCCAACCCAACCCAACCCAACCCAACCCAACCCAACCCAACCCAACCCAACCCAACCCAACCCAACCTAACCTAACCCGTGTCTGGATCTCTGGATGAGCACGGGAGGCCTCCGTCAGGGAATGGTACCGGTCGGAGGTGGATGAGGAGGACGAGGTGGTGAGTGAGGTGTGTGTGTGTGTGTGGTGAGGTTTTTGGTGGGTGTTGTGGTTGACGAGGTGTTGGAGGATGTGGTGGATTTATTTTTGGAGGAGGAGGATGAAGACGTGTGTAGGGGTTGATGAATCGGGATGAGGATGGTGAGGTGGATGAGGTTGGTGAATCGGGATGAGGATGGTGAGGTCGATGAGGATGGTGAGGTGGATGAGGATGGTGGGGTGGATGAGGATGGTGAGGTGGATGAGGATGGTGAGGTGGATGAGGATGGTGAGGTGGATGAGGGTTGGTGAGAATCGGGATGAGGATGTGGTGAGGTGGATGAGAGATGGTAGAGGTGGATGAGGATGGTGAGGTGGATGAGGATTGGTGAGGTGGATGAGTGATGGTGAGGTGGATGAGGATGGTGAGGTGGATGAGGATGGTGAGGTGGATGAGGACGGGGAGGTGGATGGGAGGATGGTGAGGTGGATGAGGATGGTGAGATGGATGAGGATGGCGAGGGTGGGTGAGGATGGTGGAGGGGGATGAGGATGGTGAGGTGGATGAGGATGGTGAGGTGGATGAGGATGGTGAGATGGATGAGGCATGGCGAGGTGTGGGTGAGGGGGATGAGGATGGTGAGGTGGATGAGGATGGTGGAGAGGTGGTTGAGGGATGGTGAGGTGGATGAGGATGGTGCAGTGTGGATGAGGATGGTGGGAGGTGGATGAGGATGGGGAGGTGGATGAGGATGGGGGAGGTGGATGAGAGGGGATGGTGAGGTGGATGAGGATGGCGAGGTGGAAGAGGATGGTGAGGTGGTTGAGGATGGCGGGAGGTGGTTGAGGAATGGTGAATCGGGATGATGGGGATGGTGGAGGTGGATGAGGATGGTGAGGTGGATGAGGATGGTGAGGTGTGGATGAGGATGGTGAGAGGTGGATGAGGATGATGAGTGTGGATGAGGATGGTGAGGGGGGATGGAGGATGATGCGAGGTGGATGGAGGATGGCGAGGTGGTTGGAGGGATGCAGAGGTGATGAGATGGTGAGGTGCATGAGATGGCAATCTATTGAGATGGGTGAGGTGGATGAGATTGTAGGAGAGGTGTGGATGAGGATGGTGAGGTGGAGAGGATGGTGAGGGATGAGAGATGGTGAGGGTGGTTGAGGATGCAGAGGGTTGAGGATGGTGAGAGGTGGATGAGGATGGTGAGGTGGTTGAGGATGGTAGAATCGGGTGGATGAGGATGGTGAGGTGGATGAGGATGGTGAGGTGGATGAGGATGGTGAGGTGGATGAGGATGGTGAGGTGGATGAGGATGGTGAGGTGGATTGAGGATGGTGAGGTGGTTGAGGATGGTGAGAGGTGGATGAGGAGTGGTGAGGTGGATGAGGGATGGTGAGGTGGATGAGGATGGTGAATCGGATGCTGAATACAAGAGGTGGATGAGGATGGTGAGGGGATGGAGGATGGTGAGGTGGATGAGGATGGAGAGGTGGATGAAGATGGTGGAGTGGATGAGGATGGTGAGGTGGATGAGGATGGTGAGGTGGATGAGGATGGTGAGGTGGATGATGATGGTGAGGTGGATGAGGATGGTGAGGTGGATGAGGATGGTGAGGTGGATGAGGATGGAGAGGTGGATGAGGATGGTGAGGTGGATGAGGATGGTGAGGTGGATGAGGATGGTGAGGTGGATGAGGATGGTGAGGTGGATGAGGATGGTGAGGTGGATGAGGTGGATGAGGATGGTGAGGTGGATGAGGATGGTGAATCGGGATGCTGAAGGCGAGGTGGAGTTGAGGATGGTGAGGGGGATGAGGATGGTGAGGTGGATGAGGATGGTGAGGTGGTTGAGGATGGTGAGGTGGATGAGGATGGTGAGGTGGATGAGGATGGTGAGGTGGATGAGGATGGTGAGGTGGATGAGGATGGGGAGGTGGATGAGGATGGTGAGGTAGGTGTGGATGGTGAGGTGGATGAGGATGGTGAGGTGGATGAGGATGGTGAGGTGGATGAGGATGGTGAGGTGGATGAGGATGGTGAGGTGGATGAGGATGGTGAAACGGGATGAGGATGGTGAGGTGGATGAGGATGGTGAGGTGGATGAGGATGGTGAGGTGGATGAGGATGGTGAGGTGGGATGAGGATGTGAGGTGGATGAGGACGGGGAGGTGGATGAGGATGGTGAGGTGGATGAGGATGGTGAGGTGGATGAGGATGGTGAGGTGGATGAGTGATGGTGAGGTGGATGAGGATGGTGAGGTGGATGAGGATGGTGAGGTGGATGAGGATGGTGAGGTGGTGAGGATGTGAGGTGGATGAGGATGGTGAGGTGGATGAGGATGGTGAGGTGGATGAGGATGGTGAGGTGGATGAGGATGGTGAGGTGGATGAGGATGGTGAGGTGGATGAGGATGGTGAGGTGGAAGGTGAGGTGGATGAGGATGGATGAG
>NC_091588.1:24857542-24860042 GCF_042767895.1 Penaeus vannamei
GAGCGGCGGTCGGGACGGGCGGCTGGGGGTTCTGGGAGCCCGCCACGGACAGCTTGTGGACGCTGCAGAAGTGGCCGTGGCCTGGAGGGGCGGAAGGAGGGGGGGGGGGGGGGGAGTTAGGTGAGGTGTTGAGAGAAAAAATGTGAGTTTTTTGGTTATGGGGAATTTTATAGTTTTTTTTTTTTTTTTTTTTTTGGGGGGGGGGTATAAAGAACTTGTGGACGCTGCAGAAGTGGCCGTGGCCTGGAGGGGCGGAAGGGAGGAGGGGGGGGGGGGGAGTTAGGTGAGGTGTTGAGAGGATTTTTTTTTTTTCTTTTTTTTTTTTTAGTTATGTGGGGAATTTTATGGAGCTGTTGCAGATGTGTGTGTTTTTTTTTTTTTTTTTTTTTGGGGGGGAGGGGTATAGCAAGAACTTGTAGACCCGGTGCAAAGGAAGTGGCCGTGGCCTGGAGGGGCGGAAGGAGGAGGGGGGGGGGGGAGTTAGGTGAGGTGTTGAGAATTTTTTTTTTTTTTTTTGTTTTGTTTTTTTTTTTAGTTTTTTAGTTATGGGGGAATTTTATGGGGCTGTTGCAGATGTGTGTTTTTTTTTTTTTTTTTTTTTTTTTTGGGGGGGGGTATAAAGAACTTGTGGACGGTGCATGAATGAAGTGGCCGTGGCCTGAGAGGGGCGGGAAGGAGGAGGGGGGGGGAGTTAGGGTGAGGTGTTGAGAGGAAATTTTAGATTTTTTTAGATTATGGGGAACTTGTGGACGCTAGGAGAGTCGAGGGAAAGTCTTTCTTTGGTTATAGGGAACTTTATAAGGATGTTGCAGGTGTGGTTGTGGCCTGGAGGGGCGGAAGGAGGAGGTGGGGGGGGGGAGTTAGGTGAGGTGTTGAGAGAAAAATTTTGAGTTTTTTGGTTATGGGGAATTTTATAGGTTTTTTTTTTTTTTTTTTTTTTTTTTTTTTTTGGGGGGGGGGGGTATAAAGAACTTGTGGACTGGTGCAGTAAGTGGCCGTGGCCTGGAGGGGCGGAAGGAGGGGGGGGGGGGGAGTTAGGTGAGGTGTTGAGAGAATTTTTTTTTTTTTTTTTTTTTGGGGGGGGGGGGGGTATAAAGATCTTGTGGACGCTGCAGTAAGTGGCCGTGGCCTGGAGGGGCGGAAGGAGGAGGGGGGGGGGGGGGAGTTAGGGTGAGGTGTTGAGAGAAAAAATTTTGAGTTTTTCGGTTATGGGGAATTTTATAGTTTTTTTTTTTTTTTTTTTTTTTTTGGGGGGGGGGGTATAAAGATCTTGTGGACGGTGCAGAAGTGGCCGTGGCCTGGAGGGGCGGAAGGAGGAGGGGGGGGGAGTTAGGTGAGGTGTTGAGAGAAAAAATGTGAGTTTTTTGGTTATGGGGAATTTTATAGTTTTTTTTTTTTTTTTTTTTTTTTTTTTTTTGTTTTTTTTTTTTTTTTTTTTTTTTGTGGGGGTATAAAGAACTTGTGGACGGTGCAGTAAGTGGCCGTGGCCTGGAGTGGGCGGGAAGGAGGGAGGAGGGGGGGGAGTTAGGTGAGGTGTTGAGAGGAAATTTTAGATTTTTTTAGATTATGGGGAACTTGTGGACGCTTAGGAGAGTCGAGGGAAAGTCTTTCTCTTGGTTATAGGGAACTTTATAAGGAGTGAAGCTTGCAGGTGTGGGTTGTGGCCTGGAGAGGGGCGGAAGGAGGGGGGGGGGGGGGGGAGTTAGGTGAGTGTGTTGAGAGGATTTTTTTTTTTTTTGAGTTTTTTGGCTATGGGGAACTTGTAGACGCCAGGAGAGTTGTGAGGGAATTTTTTTTTTTGAGTTCTTTGGTTATAGGGAACTTTATAGGGATGTTGCAGATGTGGTTGTGATTTGGAGGGGCGGAAGGAGGGGGGGGGGAGTTAGGTGAGGTGTTGAGAGGAAAATGTTTGATTTTTTAGGTTATGGGGAACTTGTGGACGGTAGGAGAGTTGTGAGGGAAAATTTTTGATTTTTTTAGGTTATAGGGAACTTGTGGACACTAGGAGAGTCGAGGGAAAATTTTTCTTTGGTTATAGGGAACTTTATTGGGAAGTTGCAGATGTGGTTGTAATTTGGAGAGGCGAAAGGAGGGGAAGACAGGAGTTGTGAGAGATTTTTTTTTTTTTTTGGGGGGGGGGGGATATAAAGAATTAATGGATGACTAAAGAGTTGTGATAGGAATGTTTGACTTTTTCGGTTATAAAGAACTTGTAGACGCTTTTAAAGTGGACGTTGTGTGGATTGACGAAAGAACGGAAAATAAAGAGAGTTGTTATATATATTTTTGACTCGTGATAGATTTTTTTTTTTTTTTTTTGAGTATGGAGAACTCATAGACGCTGCAGAGGTGGCCTTGACCTGAAGGGGGGGGGGAGGGGGGAGATGAGACAAATTCTGAGAGAAAAAAGTTAAGATTAGATTTTTATTAATTAAATTGAATTGCTGAACTCGATCGGATTATACTGGGATACAGAAATGGCCTAGAGTGATTGAAGCGT
>NC_091588.1:24865042-24867542 GCF_042767895.1 Penaeus vannamei
ATATCCCCGCTAACTTTGGCGCACTGCTTTACTTACTGCTATAAGTTGGTAAGGTCATATCCCTGATCTAGCACAAAACGCTAAGAATAGCAAGGGTACTACTGCTAACTCTAGCGCTCTGGTAACTGTTAAAGTCATATCCGTGAGCTAGCACAAAACGCTAAGAAGAGCAAGTGTACTACTGCTAACTCTAGCGCTCTGGTAACAGTTAATAGCTGTTAAAGTCATATCCATGATCTAGCACAAAACGCTAAGAATAGCAAGTGTACTCTTGCTAACTCTAGCGCTCTGGTAAGAGTTAAAAGCTGTTAAGGTCATATCCGTGAGCTAGCACAAAACGCTAAGAAGAGCAAGTGTACTACTGCTAACTCTAGCGCTCTGGTAACAGTTAAGAGCTGTTAAAGTCATATCCATGATCTAGCACAAAACGCTAAGAATAGCAAGGGTACTCTTGCTAACTCTAGCGCTCTGGTAAGAGTTAAAAGCTGTTAAGGTCATACCCGTGAGCTAGCACAAAACGCTAAGAAGAGCAAGTGTACTACTGCTAACTCTAGCGCTCTGGTAACAGTTAAGAGCTGTTAAGGTCATACCCGTGAGCTAGCACAAAACGCTAAGAATAACAAGTACACTACAGCTAAATTTTGCACTTCCTTCCTCAATCTTATGAACTGCGAAATCCAATTACTATCCCCAGCTAACACAAACCGCTAACAATAGCAAAGACTACCACCGCTATCGGTAGCAGCCTGCTCTACTCACTGTTATAGGCTGTGAAGGTCACGCTTTCAACCGAGGTCACATTAGGTAGCGTGACGACGAACACTTGAGGAAACAGCCCCCCAGTTGCCCAGAAGGTGTCGTGGCGCCTAGAAGGAAAGGAAGGTTGGCTGGATATTTGTATAGAGAGAAATTAAGGCAATATCTCTGTCTCTCTGTCTGTCTGTCTGTCTCTCTCTCTCTTCTCGTCTCTTCTTTTCCCTTCTCTCTTCTCTTCTCATCTTTTCTTTTCTCTTCTCTCCTCTCTTCTCCTCTCCTCTCTTCTCCTCTCTTCTCTTCTCTTCTTTTCTCTTCTCTCTTCTCTTCTCCTCTCCTTTCTTCTCCTCTCTTCTTTTCTTTTCTCTTCTCTCTGTCTATTTCTATATCTATCTGTCTATAGATCTATCTACTTATATGCATACAAATATACACATTATATCAAACACACACACACACACACACACGTGTGTATGTGTGGATCTATATGTATATATTTATAGATATCTGTCCATGTATCGATTTATCCATCAATCCGTCTGTCCATCTGCCTATTTATCTGTCTATTTATAGTCTATCTACACATACAACACTCACACAAAACATAAACCGATTCACATTCCCTGAAAATAGGAGAAAAAACAAGATCTCATTCTAAAAAAACAAAGTGAAAAACGAACATCAAAGATCTGCGCATGTGCATGACACAGACGCATGACACAGGCGCATGACACAGGCGCATGACGGACAGCTCCCGATCAATATACTTTTAAGGAAAAGTCTAGTGTTTAGTCATGAAATATTGAGAGAAAGAGAGGAAGAGACACATATGGTCTTATTGAACAAGCTGAGAACAAGGGGGGGAGGGAGGAAGCGGGGAAGGGGAGGAGGGAGGAAAGGGGGAATGGGGGAATGGGGAAATGGGGAAATGGGGAGGGAGGGAGGGAGGGAGTGGAGGGAGGGAGGAAGGGAGGGAGGGAGTGGAGTGGGAGGGAGGGAGGGAGGAAGGGAAGGCGGGGGAAGGGGAAAGGAGGGTGGGAGGGAGGAAAAGGGGGAATGGGGGGAGGGAGGGAGGGAGGGAGGGAGGGAGGAAGGCGGGAAAAGGGGAGGGAGGGAGGGAGTGAGGAAGGAAGGCGGGGAAGGGGAGGAGGGTGGGAGGGAGGAAAGGGGGAATGGGGAGGGAGGGAGGGCGGGAGGGAGTGAGGAAGGAAGGGGGGGAAGGGGAGGAGGGAGGGAGGGAGGGGGGAAGCAAAGGGGAGAGGGGAGGAGGGAGGAAGGGAGGAAAGGGGGAATGGGGAGGGAGGAAACGGGAGGAGGAGTGGAAGGAAAAGGGGGAAGGGGGAGGAGAAAGGGAAAAGGGGGGAGGGAAGGAGGGGAGAAAAGGGAGAAGGGGAAAGAGGGAGTGAGGGAAGAAAGAGGGAAGTGGTAGGAAGTTGGAAAAAAGGAGGGGAAACAATCAAATAAAGATTAAAAAAAAAAAAAAAAACAAAAAAAAAAAAAAATCAAACAAAAATAAGTCAAAAATAAACAATCAAGCAAAAATACATTTAAACAAGAGCGACTGACCCATCCATCATTGCTCCGGGAGGGAAGTTGGGGTCATGGCTCGTGGCGTAGATGACCTTGGCTTCCACCATCGTGACCTCGTCTGTGCTCCCAGAGGAACAGCCGCAGTACCTGGGGTCAAGCGAGGTCAAAGGAGAGAAAGAGGTAGGATAAATAAATGAAAGAAATATTGATTTTTTAG
>NC_091588.1:24885247-24890247 GCF_042767895.1 Penaeus vannamei
TTTATTTATTCTTTTATTTATTTATTCATTTATCTATTTATTTGTCTGTTTGTTTGTTTACTTATTCATATATTTATTTTTTAATCAACCTGCAAGACTTACCAGAAGTTCAATTCAATTATATTTGATGGAAGTCGATCGTCTACAAGTCAGTTTTCAAAATGCTTTTTTTTATATATAATTTATAGGCTTTGGAATAAATTGCCTTCAGAGATTGTAACTTCTCCGACTCTTGATAAGTTTAAAAGATCAGCTGTTTTTCTTACGTAACTAGCTGGCTTTCTTTTCTTTCTATTCTTTCTTAGCTGTGTCTTTCTTTCTTACGTAATTAGCTGACTTTCTTTTCTTTCTATTCTTTCTTAGCTGTATCTTTCTTTCTTACGTAATTAGCTGGCTTTCTATTCTTTCTATTCTTTCTTAGCTGTGTCTTTCTTTCTTACGTAATTAGCTGACTTTCTATTCTTTCTATTCTTTCTTAGCTGTATCTTTCTTTCTTACGTAATTAGCTGACTTTCTATTCTTTAATTCTTTCTATTCTTTCTTAGCTGTATCTTTCTTTCTTACGTAATTAGCTGACTTTCTTTTCTTTCTATTCTTTCTTAGCTGTGTCTTTCTTTCTTACGTAATTAGCTGACTTTCTTTTCTTTCTATTCTTTCTTAGCTGTATCTTTCTTTCTTACGTAATTAGCTGACTTTCTTTTCTTTCTATTCTTTCTATTCTTTCTTAGCTGTATCTTTCTTTCTTACGTAATTAGCTGACTTTCTTTTCTTTCTATTCTTTCTTAGCTGTATCTTTCTTTCTTACGTAATTAGCTGACTTTCTATTCTTTCTATTCTTTCTATTCTTTCTTAGCTCTTTCTTGACCTCGAAGTTTTCAGTGTGGATCTTTATAAGAATTACCATGATGATGATAAATGATAACTATGATAATAATGATGATAATAATGATACTAATGATGATAACAACATCAATAATATTGATGATGATAATAATAATGCTGATAATAATAATAATAATAATAATTATAATAATAATAATAATGATATTAATAATTACAATAATGATTATAAGGATAATGATGAAATTATCGATAATGATAAGGATGAGGATAATGATCGTAACAATGATCATGATGACGAAAACAATAACAGGAATGATAAGAAATGATGATGATAATAAAAATGATAATAATGATAATAATAATGATAATAACAATAATGATAATGATAATAATAGCAATAATAATTACAATAACAATAATAATAACAATAACAATGACAATAATAATGATAATGAAAATAATGATAACAATAATAGCAATGATGATAACGATGACAACAATGATAATAATAAAAAAACTAAAAATAATAATATTAACAACAACACTATTAGTAGATAAGTATCCCAATAACAACAAAGATAATAATAATTATGTCGTGAAGTTGTTACAAGAATAGAATCACCAATTAATCAATTATTAATTGCTAATCCGCCCATTATTCACTATTTTAGTTGTTCCATAATTCATCGTTATCATTATCATCATTATCACTGATAATTGCCATTATTGTTACTTTGTTATTATCATTATTATCATTATCATCATTTTTTTTTGTTACTTTATAATTATATATTTTTTTTGTTACTTTATTGTTACTTTATAATTATCATTATTATCATTATCATTCTTTTCATTATCATTATAAGAATGGTAATTTTTATTTCATTAATAATATCACCGTTATCATTTATGTCATTATCATTATTGTTATTATCATCACTATCATCATTACTATTATTATCATTATCATTTTTATCATTATCATTGTTCTTATCATGATCATTGATAATCATCTTTTTAATTATTATTATTAATCTTATTATTAGTGTTATTATCAATTAATAAGTATCTTTTTAATCATCATCATTAATCTCATTATTATTATTATTATCAATTGATAACTTTCTTTTTAATCATTATCATTATCATCAATCATATCATTATTATCATCATCATCACCTCTATTCCCATCATTATCATCTTTACCTCTATTCCTATCATTATCATCATTACAGGCACATTAATTATCATTATTATCAATCGTATCATTATTATTATCAATATCATCATTACCTCTATCCTTATCATTATTATCATTACCATTACCTCTATTCCTATCATTATTATCATTATCATTACCTTTATTCCTACCATTATCATTACCCATTTTCCTATCATTATTATCATTATCATTACCTCTATTCCCATCATTATCATTATCTCTCTCCCTATCATTATTATCATTATCATTACCTCTATTCCCATCACCATTATCATTATCATTATCTCTCTCCCTATCATTATCACCATTATCATTATCTCTCTCCCTATCATTATCATCATTATCATTACATCTATTCCCATCATTATCATCATTACCACCACCGCCATAATCATCGCTGCAGCACATTCATTATCATTATTATCAATCATATCATTATTATTATCAATATCATCATTATATATATTCCTATCAGTATTACCATTGCTATTACCTCTATTCCTATCATTATTATCATTATCATTACCTCTATTCCTACCATAATCATAACCCCTTTTCCTATCATTATTATCATCATCATTATCTCTATTCCCATTATTATTATCATTATCATTATCTCTCTCCCTATCATTATTATTATCCTCATCTTTATCTCTATCCCCATCATTATCACCATTATCTCTCTCCCTATCATTATTATAATTATCATTATCTCTCTCCCTATCATTATTATCATCATCATTACCTCTATCCCCATCATTATCACCATTATCTCTCTCCCTATCATTATTATCATTATCATTACCTTTATCCCCATCATTATTATCATTATCATTATCTCTCTCCCTATCATTATTATCATTATCATTATCTCTCTTCCTATCATTATCATCATCATCATTACCTCTATTCCCATCATTATCACCATTACCACCACCACCATAATCATCACTGCAGGCACATTCCCGAGAGTGCCAAGCCATCCGAAAGACACCAGTGCCAGCGACCTATACACGGTGCCAATATCCGATGCTCTGGGAGTGCCATCATCCATCAAGTCAACGTAATATATATATTTTTTTGGATTGTATTATATCACGATTATTCGCATTCTTGTCTTGCCGTTCGATTAATTACAGAGTGCCAATTAAATACCTTTTTTTTTTTAATTATTGGAGGTGCCACGAGGTGGTTTGGGTGTTAGTTGTGGGAAGAATAAGGTTGTTTGTCTTGTCTTATTTTTTTTTCTTTGTTTTAATTGTTGTTTTAATGTTCTTTAGAATAAGGTGTTTGTCTTATGTTATTTTCTTTTTTTTCTTTGTTTTTATTGTTAGTTTAATGTTCTTTAGAATAAGGTGTTTGTCTTGATTTTATTTTCTTTTTTTTTCTTTAAATTAATTGTTGTTTTATTGTTCTTTAGAATAAGGTGTTTGTCTTATGTTATTTTCTTTTTTTTTCTTTGTTTTAATTGTTTTAATTTTCTTTAGAATAAGGTGTTTGTCTTGTCTTATGTTATTTTCTTATTTTTTTTCTTTGTTTTAATTGTTTGTTTTATTGTTATTTAGAATAAGGTGTTTGTCTTATGTTATTTTTTTTTCTTTGTTTTAATTGTTGTTTTAATGTTCTTTAGCATAAGGTGTTTGTTAGTCTATGTTATTAGTTGTTTGTCTAAAGTTATTTTCTTGGTTTAACTGTCCTTCTAAGTGTTTCTTTTTTTATTTGTTTTAATTGTTAATTTCATGTTCTTTAAGATAAAGTGTTTGTCTTGTTATTTTCTTGGTTTAACTAAGTGTTTCTTTTTTCTTTGTTTTAATGTTCTTTAAGATAAGGTGTTTGTCTTGTTCTATGTTATTTTCTTGGTTTAACTGTCGATCTGTTTCTATTTCTTGGTTTTAATTATTGTTTTAATGTTCTCTAGAATTAGATGTTTGTTAGTCTATGTTATTTCCTTAGTTTAACTGTCGTTCTATTTCCCTTTTCCTCTGTTTTGCTTATTGATTTAATGTTCTTTAAAATAAAATGTTTGTTAATGTTATTTTCTTGGTTTAACTATCGTTCTAAGTGTTTCCTTTCTCTCTGTTTTAATTGTTCGTTTTAAGGTTAGTCTATGTTATTTTCTTAGTTTAACTGTCGTTCTATTTCCCTTTTCTTCGTTTTAATTGTTGTTCTAATGTTCCCTTTTTAAAAACTAGATTAGGTTTAATGTCCGGCGGTTTTAGTGTCGTTAAGCACGCGGTTCGGAAGAGGAGATCCGAGTCGAAGTTCGAAGCAAGAGTCAGTCGAAGTTCGAAGCAAGAGTCAGTCGAAGTTCGAAGCAAGCGTCTGGTTCGAAGCAATGGCGAGACAGCGCGGGACTCCGATGGGTATTTTTCTCTCATTTCCCGGGAGTGGGCGATGCTCATTGGAGGTTCTGCTGTGAAGGAGTGTCTTTGTCTCGCTTTTTTAGGGGGGGAGGGGGAGCAGGAGGAGGGAGGAGGTTGCTGCTGTTGTTGTTTATTGTTGTTGTCGTTTTATCCGCGATTTTTTGTCGGAGGGGGACGGGGAGGGGTGGAGGGAGGGAGGGGAGGGGAGTTGTATTCATCTTCGGGCTTCGTGAGTCGTTGCCGCTTCGAGTCATTTCGGATTATTCCTCCTTTTTTTTCCAAAATTATTATATACGCTTTTGTTATTTACTTGTTTATATGTACAAAAGCCGGTAAAAAGACTTGCAAACATCCGAGATACATTTACCCTCTGACCATACGCTGCGGCCGGAAATCATCGTTCGTTTGTGTTCTTTTGAAAGCGATCCGAACGCAGCGCTTTGTCTCGGTCCGGCCGTCCGAAGCCTTGTGGGAAGAGCTCGAACCGTTCCGAAACTTAACGGAGGAAATGTCAGCCAACTTTAATCTAGCAAATGGTGGTCTTTTTCTTGAGCTCGGTGGAAATATTCCTT
>NC_091588.1:24907747-24914279 GCF_042767895.1 Penaeus vannamei
ACCCTCTAGAAGTTGACCCACCCACCCTCTCGAGACCCACCCACCCACCCTTTCAAAAACCCACCCATCTACCCTCTCAAAAAAACAAAAACAAAACAAAACAAAACAAAAAAAAAACCACCCCAAACCCTCTAAAACCCACCCACCCACCTTCAGAAAACCCACCCACCCTTTCCCTAAAAACCCACCCACCCACCCCTCAAAAACAAAAAAAAAAAAAAAAAAACACCACCCAACCTCTCAAAACCCCCCCCCCCACCTCTCAAAAACCCACCTACCCTTCAAACCCACCACCCTTCAAAAACCCACCTCCCACCCTCTAAAACCCACCCACCCTCAAAACCAAACACTCAAAAAACCCACCTACCCTTCAAACCCCCCACCACCCTCTCAGAACCCCCCCCCCCTTCCAAACCCACCCACCCACCCTCTCAAAACCCACCCCCCCCTCACAAAAACACAAAAAACCCCCCCACACTTAAGCACGACTCACACCCTAAAACCCAACCCACCCTCTAAAGATTACCCCACTCCAAAACCCACCCACCAGCAAAAAAACCCAAATTATCCCCAACCCACTTTTTTTTTTTTCTTTTTTACCTCACTCACGCTCTTACCCACTCCATTTACACACCCACCCTCTCCAACCCACTTTTTCACACATCACCCCTCTCAAAAAACCCAAACCCCCCCTTTTCACCAACCCCACCCCTCCAACCCACCTTCTTCCCCAAACCCCCTTTTTACCTAACTACCTTCTTCCCAACCCCCCCCAACCCCCTTCCCCTAAACCCAAACCCACCTTCCCCAACCCCCCCCACTCCAACCCCCCTTTTCCCCCCCCCCCCCACCCCCCCAACCCAACCCCCCACACGCCTAACTACGCCCCTTCCAACCCCCCTCCTCCTCCCTCCCCTCCCACTCCCCACCCCCTCCTACCCCCCACTCCCACCCTCCCACTCCCACCCCCACTCCCCCCACTCCTGCGAAGCGCGTTCCTCAGATTTGCATAGTTTAATGTGACTCGCTCTGAGGGGTTGTCTCTCGGGACCTCGACTCTCGAGGTGACAGAAATTCCAGGATGTCTGGCATGTGACACGGGGGGAGGGAGGGGGAAGATGGGGGGGGGGGAAATGGAGGATGGGGAGGGGTTGGGGGGTGAGGGGAGGTGGATGGGGGGGGTGAGAGGATGTTGGGGGATTGGGTGGGGGGGTGGGGGGTTGGGGAGGGGATGGGGGGGAGGTGAGAGGATGTTGGGTGGATTGTGGTTGGGGTGGGTGGAGTTGGGTTGGGGTGGGTTGGAAGGGGGGGGGGGAGGGGAGGGGGGATGGATTGGGGGGGGTTGGGTTGGGGGGGAGGGGGGAGGGGGGGAGAGGAGGGGTGGGTGGAGTGGGGGGGTTGGGTGGGGGGGAAGGGGGGAGGGGGGGATGGGGGGGGGGGGGGGGAGGGGGGGGGGTAGGGAGGTGGTGGGGGGAAAGGGGTGTTAAGGGTTTTGTTCGGGGGGAAAAAAAAAACGTTACAGGTTCTGGCCATTGGTTAAACGGCAGGGGAATCAGTGCTGAACAAATTGTTATCAAAAGAACGAAGGGAAGAAGAAGAAGAAGAAAAAATAAAAAACAAGTAATGCGTTTATATTAATTCTTATCCAAAAATCTTTCTTACAAAAAAAAATTTACAGTTTAGGTAAAGAAAAAATGTTACTTTTTTCATGGTACAAGAAATAAAATGTTACAGTTTCATGGTACAAGAAATAAAAGGTAAAGGTTTTCATGGGGTACAAGTAAATGACGGTTCCCATGGACAAATAAGGTTACAAAAAACAAAATCCGTCAAGTTTCAAAAAAAGATTGCTTACAGGGGAGGGAATAGCTTGAACATGAAAAGGATTGTTTAGGTTGATTTTAAAAATTTTATTTTAGAGTTACAAAATTTTTTAGGTTTAGAGAATTATTATTATTAAGGTTTAGAGTTACATTATTAATTATTTTATTTTATTTTATTATTAATTATTTTATTTTGTTTTATTATTTTATTATTATTATTTTTTATTTTGTTGTTATTATTATTATTATTTTTGGTTTAATTTTTTATTTTTTATTATTATTATTATTATCATTGTTGTATTATTATTATTATCATTTTTTATTATGATTGTTATATTTTGTTGTTATTATTATTATTATTATTATTATTATTATTATTATTATTATCATTGTTGTTATTATTATTATCATTATCATTGTTGTTATTATTATTATTATCATTGTTGTTATTATTATTATTATCATTGTTGTTATTATTATTATCATTATCATTGTTGTTATTATTATTATCATTGTTGTTATTATTATTATCATCATTATTATTGTTATTGTTGTTATTATTATTATGGTAAGCTATTTTAAGAGATTTATACTACCTAAGGTGTCAGTGCAGGTCAAGATACAGCTAAGAAAGAATGAAAGAATAGAAAGTCAGCTAATTACGTAAGAAAAACATGTTAGCTGATCTTTTAAACTTGTCAAGATTGGAAAAGTTACAATCTCTGACAACATGCCCACGAGTAGGTGAAGTTATAACCGATTGTAATGAATTATAACGACTGATGATATCTGAACACACATCTACGCACAGACACACACACAAACATATATACATACACTCCCACAAAACACAAAAATCATACACACACACGCACAAAACCACACTCACAATAACTCCCTCTCTCTCTCACACACACACGTCCCCACAAAATCAACACCAAAAACCCCCCCACACACACACCCCCAAAACCCCCCCCCCACACACACACACCCCAAAACCCCCCCCCCCCCCCTACACAAACCCAAAACCCCCCCCCCCTACACAAAACCCAATCCCCCCCCCCCACACACACACACCAAAAACCCCCCCCCCCCCCAACACACCCCCAAAAACCCACCCCCCCCTCCCCACACCCCCCCAAAAAAACCCCCCCCCCCACACACACACACACACAAATAACCCCCCCCCCGCCCCAAAAAACATCCCCTCCTCCAAACATACACACACACACAACACACCCACAGCCAAATCTTAGGTTGATGGGCGCCGTGTTTCACATACCCTCACTCCATTCACATGTCGAGGCGATGTTGCCTTTATTGCTGGTGACTGAGGTCTTGGTGTCAAGTCAGTGGGAATTTTGATTTCGGACAGAGTGGCTATGGTAATTACCTGAAATACTGCCATGTTATTCGGTCAAGAAGACACACACACACACACACACACACACACACACACACACACACACACACACACACACACACACACACACACACACACACACACACACACACAAAAACCCAAAATTGTTTTTTTTTCCTTTTTTGTGTTTTTTTTTTTCTTTTTTTTTTTTTTTTCTAAAAAAAGATTGTGTGTGTAGGGTAAAAAAAAAAAAAAAAAAAATAATAATAAAAACAGAAGATAGATAGTAGATAAAATAGATATAGATAAAAAAATAAAAGTAATTCCAAAAACAAAATAAAAAAAAAAAAAAAGAAAAAAGTTAAAAAAATTAACCCCCTTTTCCCCCAACAAAAAAAAAAAAAAAAAAGAGAAAAAAAAAACCCCAGTATTAGACGAAACAGAAAAAAACAAAAACAAAAACAAAAAACAAAACAATAAAAAAAACTCTCTTAGAAATGGTAGAGATTTGTAAGCTTTTTGGACACATTACTCAGCCTCCTCCATTTGAGTTGAACGCCATCCATCTTCTCTGGGCTGGCCCCTCCTCCTCCTCCTCCTCCTCCCCCTTCTCATCTTCCTTCTTCTCTTCCTCTCTTCCTCTTTTTCCTCTTTTCTTTTCTTTTCTCCTTTTTTCCTTTTTCTTCTCTTTTCCCCTTTTTTCTTTTCTTTCTTTTCTTCTTTCTTTTCCCTTCTTTGTCTTCCTCTTCTCTTTTTTCTCTCCTTTCTTTTCCTCTTCCTCTTTTTCCTCTCTTTCTTCTTCTTCTTCTCCTTCTCTTCCTCTTTTTCCTCTCTTTCCCCCTTTCCTTTTCCTTCCCTTTTTTTCCCCTTTTTTTCTTTTCCTCCCCTCTTTTGTTTTCTTCTTCCTCTCATTTTTTTTTTTCCTTCTCTCCCCTTTTTTTTCTCCTTCCCCCTTTTTTTTTTCTTTCCCTTCCTTCCACCTTTTTCTTTCCCCCTTTTTTTTTATTCCTCCTCCTCCCCCCTCATTTTTTCTTCCTATTCCCCCTTTTTTTTCCCCTTTTTCTTTTTTCCCCTTTTCCTTTTCTTTCCCTTTCTCCTTTTTTTTCCCCTTTCTTTCTTTTTTCCTCTTCTATTTTCCTTTTTCTTCTTCTTCCTCCCCTCCTTTTCCTTTCCCCCCCTTCTTTTTCCCCCCCTTCCCCCTTTCCTTTTTCCCCCCCTTTTCTTCCCCCCCCCCCAATTTTTCTCTTCCTTCCCTTTTTTTCTCTTATTTTTTTCTTTTCCTACCCCTTTCCCTTTTTTCTTTTTTTCTTTCCCCCTTTTTTTTCCCTTAATTTTCTTTTTTTTTCCTCCCCCCTCCCCCTCTCTCTCCCTCCTTCTTCCCCCCCCCTCTCCCTCTCTCTCTCTCCTTCCCCTTTCCCTCCTTCCCCCTTCCCCCTTTTCACCCCCCCTCTCTCTCTCCTCTCCCTCCCCTTCTCCCCCCCCCCACCCCCTCCCCTCTCACCCTCCCACCTCCCCCTCCCCCCTCACTCTCTTTCTCCCCCCACCTCTCTCCCCCTCCTCTCCCCATCCCATCCCTTCCTTCATTTTTTCCCAACCACCTCTCCCCCTCCCACCCCCTCCCCCTTCCACCCCCTCCCATTCCCCCCTCCCCCCCCCCCCTCTCCCCCCATTTCCTCCCTCTCCCCCCCTCTCCCTTCCTCCCTCTAAACCTCCCATCCCCCCTTCCCCTTCCCCCCCCCTCTCACCCTCCCCCCCCCCCCCATTCCTCTTCACCTCCCCCCTCTCTCTCCCCCCCCACCCTCCCTTTCCCCTTTTTCCCCCCCCCCTCCCATTCCCCCACCCCCTCACCCTCCCTTCCCATTTTCTTCCCCCCTCTCCCCCCTCCCCCCCCTCCCCCCCCCCCCCCCCTCCCATTCCCTCCCCCCCCCCCCCCCCTCCCTCTCCCTCCCGGATTTTTTTCCCCCCCCAAACTTTCATCTCCTCCAGTGTGTGATAAGAATCCCCGAGGGAGGCTGGGGAGCTCGTGGAGACGTGGTTCGGGGCTGTGTGAGGGCCTTGTTGGGGGGGGGTTGGGGCGTGCTGTGTTGTGAGGAGGGGGTTTTAGGGGTGGGAGGGGGGTTGTGGGGGGGGGTTGTATGGGGGTTGGGGGGGGTTGTGATTGGGGTTGGGGGTGGGTTGTGAGTGGGGGGTTTTAGGGGGTTGGGGGGGGGGGGTTTGGGGGGGGGTTGTGAGGGGGGGGGGGGGTTGTGAGGGGGGGTGGGGTTGGGGGAGGGGGTTGTGGGGGGGGGTTGGGGGGGGGTTGTGAGTTGGGGGTTGTGAGGGGGGGTTTGGGGAGGGGGGGGTTGTGGGGGGGTTGTGGGGGGGGGGGTTGGGTGATGGGGGTTTTGGGGGGAGGGGGGTTTGTGGTGGGGTTTGTGGGGGGGGTTGTGGGGGGGGGTTGTGGGGAGGGTTGTGGTGGGGGGTTGTGAGGGGGGGTTGTGAGGGGGGTTGTGGGGGGGGTTTTGGGGAGGGGGGTTGTGAGGGGGGTTTGTGGGGGGGGGGGTTGTAGTGGGGGTTGTATGGGGTTGGTGGTGGTTTGAGGGGGTTGTGAGTGGGGGTTGGTGGTGGTTGTGAGTGGGGGGTTGTGAGTGGGCGGTTGTGATTTGGGGGTTGTGAGTGGGGGGTTGTGGTGGAGGGTTGTTGGTGGTTATAGGTGGTGGGGTGTGGGTGTGGTTGTGGGTTGTAATGGTGGGGTTTTGTGGGGATGGGGTTATTGGTGGTTGTAGGTGTGGGGTTGGTGATGATTTAGGGTTGGGGAAGTGTTGGCTGTTGGTTTTGGGTGGGGGGGGGGAAGTGGGGGTTGTGATAACTGTAGAACATGTAGGGTTGTAAGTGTGGGGTTGTTGATTGTATATTATTTGAGATGGTGAAAATCATTTCTGGGAAGTGCTGGGGTGATTGTAAATAATGGAGGGAAAAGGGGGGGGGGGGGTTTGTGTTGGAGAGAAAAAGGGGGCAGGGAGGGGGAAGGGGGGAGAGGGGAAAGGGGGGGGAGAGGGGAAAAGAAGAAGAAGAAGAAGGAAAAGAAGAAGAAGAAGGAGAAGAAGGAGAAGAAAAAGGGAGAAGAAAAAAAGAAGGGGAAAAGGGAAGGAAAGAAAAAGAAGAAGAAAAAAAGAGAAAAAGAAAAGAAGAAGAGGAAGAAGGAGAAGAAGGGGAAGAAGAAGGAAGAAAAGAAAAAAAAGGGAAAAAAAAAAAAAAAAAAAAGGGAAGAAAGAAAAAGAAGAGGGGAAAAAGAAAAGAAGAAAAAAGAAGAGAAAAAAAGGGAAGAAAGAAGAAAAAAGAAAAAAAAAAAAAAGAAGAAAGGAGA
>NC_091588.1:24917279-24927279 GCF_042767895.1 Penaeus vannamei
GGAGAGACAGAGAGAAAAAGAGAGAGAGAGAGAGAGAGAAAAAAGAGAAAAGAGAGAGGGAGAAAAGAGAGAGAGAGAAAAAGAAAAAGAGAGAGAGAGAGAGAGAGAGAGAGAGAGAGAAGGAGAGAATAAATAGATAAATAGAAAAAAGAGAGAGAGGAGAAGAAGAGAGAGAGAAAGAAAGAAAAAAAGAGACAGACAGACAGAGAAGGAAAAAAGAATAAAAAAACAGAAAAGACAAAACAGACAAACAGAAAAGAGAGAGAGAGAAAAGAGAGAGAAGAAGAAAAACAAAAGAAAAAAGAAAAAGAGAGCAGACAGACAGGAAGACAAAAAAAAGAGAAGAGAGGAAGAAAAAAAGGAGAAAAAAAAGAAAAAGAGAGACAGACAGACAAAGAAAAGAGAGAGAGAGAAGACAGACAGAAAAAAAGAGAGCAAACAGACAAACAGAAGAAAAAAAGACAGACAGACAGACAAACAGAGACAGACAGACAAACAAAAAAGGCCAGAAAAGCGACCCGGAGACAAAAACAGGAGGGGGAGGTGAGGAAAAAGGAAAAGGGGGACAAAGGCCAAAGGGGGGAAAGAAAAACAGGGGGGGGGAAAGGAAGAGAAAGGGGGAGAGAGAAAGGAAGAGAAAGGGGGAAAGGGGGGGAAGAAGTAAAAAAGGGGAAGGGGAAAAAGGGGGAAAAAGAAAAAGGGGGGGGAAAGGGGAAAAGGGGGGAAAGAGGCACGGGAAGGGGAGGTTGGGGAAAAAGGGGGGAGAGAGGCGAAAGGGGGGGAAGGGAGGAGAAAAGGGGGGAAGGGGAAAAAAGAGGGAGAAGAGAAGAGGAGAAGAAGGGGAAAAAGGGAAAAAAGGGGAAGGGGGAAAGGGGGAAGAGGAGAAGGGGAAAGAAAAGGAAGAGGAAAAAAAGGGGAGGAAAGGGGAAGGAAAAGGGGGAGAGAAGAAAAGGGGGGGGAGGAAAGGGGAAAGAGGGGGGAGGGGAAGAGGGAAAGGAGAAAGGGGGGAAAAGAGAGAGAAAGGGGGGAAAGAAGAAGGGGGAAAATGGGGGAAAAGGGAAAGAGAAGAGGGGGAAAGGGGGGAAAAAAGGGGGAAAGGAAGAGGGAAAAGAAAGAAGAGGGAAGGGAAAAAAAGGGGGGGAAAGAAGGGGGAGGATTGGGGGGGGGTGGGGGAAAAAAAGAGGGAAAAGAAGAAAAAAGAAGGAAGGAAAAGGGGAAGAGGGAGGAAAAAGGGAGGGAGGGGGGGAAAAAAGGGAAAGGGGGGAAAAAGAGGGGGAAGGGGGGGAAAAAAGGGAAAGGAAGAAGACAGAAAAGACAGAGACAGAGAGACAGACAGACAAACAAATAGACAGCCAAAGAGAAAGACACATGAAAGAGATAGACACAGGAAGACGAAGATCAACCGAAAGAGGGAAGAGGAGAAAGAGGGGAAACACCGAGGCTGAGATAATCTGCGAGACGAAACAGATGACAATAAAAGAGGAAGAAGCACAGACCGAGAAAGGGGAAAGCAGCAAGAGGGGAGAAAGGATGTAGGGAAGGCCAGAGGGGAGAAAGAGAGAGAGAGAGAGGAGAGAGAGAGAGAGAGAGAGAGAGAGAGAGAGAGAGAGAGAGAGAGAGAGAGAGAGAGAGAGAGAGAGAGAGAGAGAGAGAGAGAAAGAGAGGGAGGGAGGGGAGGAAGAGAAAGAGAAAAGAAGAGAGAGAGAGAAAAAATGAGAGAGAGAGAAAAGAGAAAGAGAGAGAGAGAGAGAAAAAAGAGAGAAAAAAGAGAGAGAAAAAAATGGGGAGAGAAAGAGAAACAGTCAAATAGAGATAGAGAGCAAGAGAAACGGAGACACGAAGAAACAGAAAAAGAGAGAGAGAGAGAGAGAGAGAGAGAAAAAAAAAAAAACATCAACACAACATTTTCAAACTCAAAATAGATCTAAGTCAAAAATCCACGAAATCGAATGCCCGAACACGTATCGAAAATATTTTTTTTTATTTTTTTTTTAACATGGACTAAACCTCTCCCCCCCCCTCCCCCCCTCTTGCCCCCCCCCCCAAAAAAAAATACGAAAAATAAACAAAAAATGAACCCGTTGATCATAAAAATAACAAATTCTTTTTGGATATTGAAGTTAATACGATCATGAGTGCCAGATATTAATTTATAATTTTTAAAAATTTTATAGATTTTGGCCATGACAGTAAAACCCTTTCCTCTTCTCTCTCTCTCTCTCTCTCTCTCTCTCTCTCTCTCTCTTTCTCTCTCTCTCTCTCTCTCTCTCTTTCTTTTCTTCTTTTTTTTCTTTTTCTTTCTTTTCATTTTTCTCTCTTCTTCTTCTTCCTCTACCTCTTACTTTTTTCTCTTTTTCTTTTTTTTCTCTTTTTTTTTCCTCTTTTGTCATTTTTTCTTCTTCTTTTTTTCTTCTTCTTCTTCTTTTATCTTTTTCTTTTCTTTCTTTTTTTTTAATCAGACGCTTACACATAAAATTTTCCATTCAGATGCACGGATCAAAATAACTTATCATTTTCATATCAAGGATGAAATTAAAGATATTAACAGATTCATAAAAATCCTTTTTTTTTTCTTCAATGAGAGCTGTTGCTGTCGAGAAAATATATAAGGCGATGAATAGATAGATAGATAGGTAATGAGATAGATAGATAGATAGAGAGAGAGAGAGAAAAAGAGAGAGAGAGAGAGACAAGAGAGAGAGAGAGAGAGAGAGAGGGGAGAGAGAGAGAAAAAAGAGGGGAGAAAAAGAGAGGGGAGAAGAGAGAGAGAGGCAGACAGACAGACAGACAGATCGAGAGCGAAAGAGAGAGAAAGCGAAAGACAGAGCAGGAGAGAGACAAAGGCAGTCAAAGAAACAAGAAAAAAAAAAAAACAGAAAAAAACAGAAAAAAAAAAAAAACAAACACAAACACACACACTTACACAAACACACACACACACAAACACACTTACAAACACACACAAACACACACACACACAACGCCCTCTCTCCCCCTTTCTTCCCCTTTCTCCCCCCTTCCCCCCCCTCCTCCTTCCTGACACTTTATGACAGCCCATGACACAGGGCCGTCACGGTTGTTAGTGCCATTGTTACGAGTTGTTACGGTCGTTATGGCGCAATTAGGGGATTGTTCGCGCCCACGACAACGTAAACAGTTAATATCTGACGACGTGGAGGGTCACTGTGGAGGGGAGATGGGCGGGGGCGGTGGGGTGGGGGGGGGTGGGGGGGGGGGAGGGGGGTTGGGGGGGGGGGGGGGGTTTTTTGGGGGGGGAAGGGGGGGGGGGAAGGGGGTGGGGGTTTGGGGGGATTTTTTGGAAGGGGGGAAGGGTGGCCGGAAAGGGGGGGAGGGGGGTTGGGAGGGGTGTTGGGAAAGGGGGGGAGGGGGGAAGGGGGGGGGGTGTTGGAGGGGTTTTTGGGGGGGGGGGTGGGGAAGGGGGGGGTGGGGGGAGGGGGGGGGTTGGTTTAAGGGGTTTTTGGCAGGGGGGGGGGGGGGGTGTTGGAAGGGGGAAGGGGTTTTCGGGGGGGTGTTGGAAAAGGGGGGGGGGTGGGAGGGGGGAAGGGGGGGTTTGGGGTTTTTAAGGGGGGGGGGTTGGGGGGGGGATGTTTGGGTTTAAAGGGGGTTAAAAGGGGTTTTTGGGAAAAGGGGGATAGCCGGGGGGGGGGCGGGGGTTTGGGTTGGGGGGGGAGGTTTTGAAAAGGAGGTTGTCGACAGGGTGTTGTCAGCGAGATATTGGCATCGTGTTGGCAAGGGGAGGTGCCCGTTGGCAAAGGGGTTTGGAAAAATTTTTAAAATTTTTTCTTTGGGGTTTAAATATAATATATTTTTTTTAAATTTATTATTTTTTTTTAATTATACAAAATTTAAAACAATTTTTAATATTTTACAAAAAATAAAAAACCCAAAAACCATTTAAAACACCTTTTAACCCTAACACACACACACACACACAAACACAACACACAAAAACACACACACACACACAAAAATATATATATATATATATATATATATATATATATATATATATATATATATATAATAATAAAAATATATATATATATATATATATATATATATATATATATTATTTTATAAATATAAAATTTTTTTTTTGTGTTTGGGTTTTGGGGTGTGGTTTTTTTTGTGTGTGTTTTTTGTGTATAATTTTTAATTTTTATATATTTTTATATATATAAATATATATATATAAAAAAATATATATATATATACATATATATAATACAAAAAATACACATAATAACCCAATAAAGAGAGAAAAAAAAAGAGACAGACAGACAGACAGACACACAACCACAAAGACAGAATCACAGACAAACAGACACACACACACACACACACACACGTACATACACTTAAACAGACAGACAGACACACACGCGTAGATACACTTAAACAGACAGCTCCATATGCACTTGAGAGCGAGGGTCTGAGGGAACAAAGTGCTACTCCACAAACCCTTGATAAACATGGTCCTAAAAGTGTTTGCCATAGAGATGAATTTGGCGTGCGGCTCCTGAGATTCGCCAGTGTTTTAATTGGATGGATAGAGAGATAGATAGGATGGATAGGTGGATGGTTGGTAGATAGATAGATGGATAGGGTGGTAGGAGGATAGATAGATAGGATGGTAGGTAGATAGATAGATAGAGCGGTAGGTAGATAGATAGATAGATAGGGGGATGGATGGATAATTAGATAGATAGATAGGTGGATGGATGGATAAGTAGATAGATAGGTGGATGGATGGATAGAGAGATAGATGGGATGGTAGATAGATAGATAGATAGAGTGGTAGGTAGATAGATAGGATGGATAGGTGGATGGTTGGTAGATAGATAGATAGGATGGTAGGTAGGTAGACAGAGAGATAGAGTGGTAGGAGGATAGGTAGATAGATAGATAGGATGGTTGGTAGATAGATAGATAGATAGAGTGGTAGGTAGGTAGGTAGATAGATAGAGTGGTAGGTAGGTAGATAGATAGAGTGGTAGGTAGATAGATAGATAGATAGGATGGTAGGTAGGTAGATAGATAGATAGAGTGGTAGGTAGATAGATAGAGAGGTAGGTAGATAGGGGGATGGATAGATAATTAGATAGATAGAGTGGTAGGTAGATAGATAGATGGATAGGGGGGGTGGATGGATAAGTAGATAGATAGATAGATAGGATGGATAGATGGATGGATAGGATGGTAGGTAGATAGATAGATAGAGTGGCAGGTAGATAGATAGATAGAGCGGTAGGTAGGTAGATAGATAGATAGGATGGTGGGTAGATAGATAGAGTGGTAGGTAGGTAGATAGATAGATAGGATGGTAGGTAGATAGATAGATAGATAGAGTGGTAGGTAGATAGATAGATAGAGTGGTAGGTAGGTAGGTAGATAGATAGGATGGTAGATAGATAGATAGGTAGATAGATAGATAGAGTGGTAGATAGATAGATAGATAGGATGGTAGGTAGATAGATAGATAGATAGGGGGATGGATGGATAAGTAGATAGATAGATAGGTGGATGGATGGATAGATAGATAGATAGAGTGGTAGGTAGGTAGATAGATAGATAGGATGGTAGGTAGATAGATAGATAGGAAGGTAGGTAGGTAGATAAGGGGGGGAAAAAGAGGGGGGGGGGGAGAGGAAAGAGAGAGAAAAAGGCGAACAAGGACAGAGAAAAGGAAAATGAGAGAGAAAGAAACAGAAAGAGAGAATAGAGAGACAGAAAAAATGATGAGAAAGAGAAGGGATCGAAAGAAAGAAAGAGAGAGAGAGAATGAGAAAACAGCAGAAAGAAAGAAAGAAAAAAAGAAAGAGAGAGAGAAATTCAGACCAAATAACTTAATCAAAAAAAGAAAACAAAACAAAAAAAAAACAAAATAAACAGAATGAACGCCCCAAAAAAACCACAATATACAAATAAAATAAAACAATCAATACAACATATGATATATATATATATATATATATATATATATATATATATATATATATATATATATATATATATATATATATATATATATATATATATATATAAAAAACCTCCCCCCCCCCCCTTTTTCCCCCCTTTTTCCCTCAAATACAATTTAAAGATATAACCTCCCCTCCCCCCCCCCCCTCCCTCCCTCCCCCCCTCCCTCCCCCTTTCCCCTCCCCCCCCCCTCCCCCCTTCCCCCCCCTTCCCCCCCCTTCCCCCTTTCCCCTTCCCTCCTTCCCCTTCCCTCCCCCCCTTCCCCTCCCCCCTCCCCCCCCTTCCCCCTTTCCCTTCCCCCCCCTTCCCCCCCTCCCTTTCCCCCCCCCCTCCCCCCCCCTTTCCCCCTTCCCCCTCCCCCCCCCTTCCCCTCCTTCCCCCCCCTTCCCCCTTTCCCCCCTTTCCCCCCCTTTTTAATTTACAACTTAATCCACGTTTATTATTTCACTCTTTAACACACGTGCGCGCAGATTGGGGGGCGCTGTGGCTTTGTTTACTTTGGTTGGTGTTTGTTTGTGTTTGTTTGTTTGTTTAAGTGAGTTTTTGCGTGTTTTTATGTAGGTTTATTTGCGTGAGTTTTTATGTGTTTTTTATATGTTTATTTGCGTGAGTTTTTTATGTTTGTTTGCGTGAGTTTTTATGTGTTTATTTGCGTGTGTTTTTGTGGTTATTTGCGTGGGTTTTTATGTGTTTGTTTATGTTTGTTTGCGTGAGTTTTTATGTGTTTATTTGCGTGTGTTTTTGTGGTTATTTGCGTGAGTTTTTATGTGTTTTTATTTGTTTATTTGCGTGAGTTTTTATGTTTATTTGCGTGAGTTTGTTTATATGTTTGTTGGCGTGAGTTTTTGTTTACATTTTTTTATGTTAATTTGTTTACATGAGTCTTGTTTAAGTTTGTTTATCTAAGTCTGATTGCGTGAGTTTGTTTATGTAAGTAAGTTTGTTTGCGAAATAAGTCTGGATGTCATTTGGCTAAAGTGTGTGTTTGTTACATTTGTTTTTTGTTGAAATTAAAACAAAAGAAACATTAAAAAAAAAGTTTTTTTAAAGTAAATTTAGATTTTGATAAGAATAATAATATCTTTAAAAATACTGTTGCTCATAATCATCACTATCTATAATTTTCTCTCTTCATATCACTATCATCATCAATATCATGATTATGGCTATTCGTTTACAAAGAAACAAAATTAAGAAAGAATCAGAATTAGTTTTAGAAATATGAAATAAAACCGAAAGTAAATATACATTGTTGAATAGAAATAAGAGAAAAAGAAAAGAAAAATGATGATAACAAAAAAAGTAATATTGATAGTGATTGCGATAATAGAGATAATAATAGTAGTGATATTGCTATTGTTATTATCATTGCCATTATTGATATCATTATCATTATTGATTGTATTAATTTTGCTAATAATGATAATGACAAAAAAAAAAAAAATAGAATTTTAAAACCAAAATTTTTATTATCATTAAAATTAAAAAATTTTAAAATTTTTTAAAAAAAAAATTAATTTTTTAAAAAATAAAAATAAAGTAATAATAAATAACAAAAAAAAAAAAAATAAAAAATGAAAAACCAATAAAAATAACAAATTTAAAATTTAAACAAAAAAATAAAAAAAAAATTTGAAAAAAAATTAAAATTTAAGAAAATAAAAAAAAAAATAATAAAAAAATTAAAAAAATAAAAAAAAATTTTAAAAACAAAAAAATAACAAAAAAAATTTTAAAAAAACAAAATAATAAAAAAAATAAAATAAAAAAAAAAAAATAAAAAAAAAAATAAAAAATAAAAAAACATCATTGCAAACAAATAACAATGGAAATATAAACATTGCACAACAACAAGCTCCTAATATTGCAATGACCCCCCCCCAAAAAAAAAAAAAAAAAAAAAAAATAGAGGATACCACACAAGCCAAAGGAAAATTTTTTTTGAGGGATGGGGGCTTGGGGAAGGGGGAAGGGGGGGGGGGAGGGGGGAGGGGGGAGGGGGCGAATAATCTGTTTGGAGTGTCTGGCGGGGGGGGGGGGGGGAGGGGAAAGGGGGGAGGAGGGAAGGGGAAAGGGGAGGGAAAAGGGGATATGGGGAAGGAGGGAAGAAGGGGAGGGGAGGGAGGGGGTGAAGAGAAGGGGAAGGGAGGGTGAAGGAGGGGGGAATGGGAAGGGGTGAAGGGAAGGGGTTGGTTTTTGGGAAGGGGAAGGGAGGGGAAGGGGGAAGAGAGGGAGGTTTAAGGGAGAGGGGGGGGAGAGGGAGAGGGGAGATGGGTGAGGGGGGAGCTAGAGAATTGAAATAAACGGAAAAAAAAAGAAAGAGAAGTAAGGAAGAAAGAGAATTGAGAGAGAAGGAAGAGCAATAAATGAGGAATTGAGAGAAGGAGGAGAATAATACAGGGAGGTGGAGAAAATGGGAAAATAGAAGGAGGAGGAGGAGGGAGAAGAGAAAGAAGAAGGAAGGGAAAAGAAAGAAAGGAGATAGAAAGAAATGGAAGGAGAGGGGGAATAGGAGAAGGACAGTAAGAATGGAAGGTAAAAAGGGGGAAGGAAGGAAGGAAGAAAGAGAATAGAGACAAAAAATACGAAGAGAAGAGAGGTAGAACAGGAAAGTCGAAAAAGCAGATAAGAGAAAGAATAAGGAGAAGAGAACGAAGGAATAGGAAGAAAAAAAGAAAAGAAAAAGACATGAAATAGAAAGAAAAAATACCAGAAAGACGCGAAGAAGATTAAGAAGGAAAAGAAGAAGAAGAAGAAGAAAAAGAAACAGATGAAAATTAATAATAATATGAAGAAAAGGATGAAGATTAAGAAGAAGATGAAGATTAAGAAGAAGAAAAAGACGAAGATTAAGAAGAAGAAGATGATGAAGATTAAGAAGAAGAATAAGGGGGGGGGAAATAGGGAGAGGGAGAGAGAGGGGGAAGGGGGGGGATAAGGGAGAGGGAAAAGAGGGGGAAAGGGGGGAAGGGGGGAATTGGGGGGACGAGAGAGGAGAGGGGGGGGGGAAGTAAAGGGGGTTGGGAGATTATGGAGAGGAAAGAGAAAGAAGGAGGGAGGGTAGGGGTGTAGGGGGGGCTATCTAAGGCCGGGATAGGGAGGGGGAGGGGGGGGGTGCTGCTGTCAAGGCCACGTTCCAAGCCCGCCTCCTCCTCCTCCTCCTCCTTCCCCCTCCAGTCATGTTGTGGGGGCGGAGGGGGAGGGAGGAGGGGGCAGGGGGGGGCCTGCAACATGGCGACTTCCGGCCGTCTCTCAGCATCTGTCGGGAGTTTCCAGCAGTTAATTGGGTTAGCGGCGCCGAAGAGCTGGGTGCCCCGCGTTCCGACGGCTCTTGCCACGGGCTTCGGTTTCGATTAGGGTTTGGCTTTGGCGGGAATGGAGGGGGGTGTTGTTTGGTGTGGAGTTTTTGAGAGGGTTGGGGACGGGGGGGAAGGGGGTTGGGAGGAAGGGTGGGAGGGGAAGGGGGATGGGAGGGGATGGTTGTGGGGGCGGGGGTTGGGGGGTTTGTTTGTTTGTTTTCTCTCTCTCTCTCTCTCTCTCTCTCTCTCTCTCTCTCTCTCTCTCTCCCTCTCCCTCTCCCTCTCCTCTCCCTCTCCTCCCTTTTCCCCTCTCTCCCTCTCCCTCTCTCTCCTCTCACCCCATCCTTTAACCCCAACAGAAACATCCCCTCCTCCCCAATCCCCCTCCAATCCTCCTCCTCCTTCCTTCCCCTCCTCAAAACCAAACAACCTCCCCTCCCCCTCCACCACCCACCCCCCACCAACCCCAAGTCGTCAGCCACGGGTCGAGACGTGGCCTAAGAGCATTCTGGCTGAGGAGAGCTCTTAAGGGCGACTTTGGCTTGCGTTATGGCGGTCGACCACACACACTTGGAAGCCAGATTTTTACTCGAAAATATTACGCTCTCAAAACCCTCCTTCGGTGTGATCTTGACGGTCCTGGCTCCTCGCTCTCTGGCTCTCTCTCTCTCTCTCTCTCTCTTTCGTTTTCTCTCTTTCTA
>NC_091588.1:24932279-24952279 GCF_042767895.1 Penaeus vannamei
GGAGAGGAAGCAATGGCCATGTGTATATGCCTATAGATAGATAGATAGATAGATAGATAGATAGATAGATAGATAGATAGATAGATAGATAGATAGATAGATAGATAGATAGATTGGAGGATAAGGAGAGGAAGCAATAGCCATGTGTATATGCCTATAGATAGATAGATAGATAGATAGATAGATAGATAGATAGATAGATAGATAGATAGATAGATAGATAGATAGATTGGAGGATAAGGAGAGGAAGCAATGGTCATGTGTATATGCCTATAGATAGATAGATAGATAGATAGATAGATAGATAGATAGATAGATAGATAGATAGATAGATAGATAGATAGATTGGAGGACAAGGAGAGGAAGCAATGGTCATGTGTATATGCCTATAGATAGATAGATAGATAGATAGATAGATAGATAGATAGATAGACAGATAGATAGATAGATAGATAGATAGATAGATAGATAGATAGATTGGAGGATAAGGAGAGGAGGCAATGGTCATGTGTATATGCCTATGGATAGATAGATAGATAGATAGATAGATAGATAGATAGACAGATAGATAGATAGATAGATAGATAGATAGATAGATAGATAGATAGATTGGAGGATAAGGAGAGGAGGCAATGGTCATGTGTATATGCCTATAGATAGATAGATAGATAGATAGATAGATAGATTGGAGGATAAGGAGAGGAAGCAATGGTCATGTGTATATGCCTGTAGATAGATAGATAGATAGATAGATATATACATAGATAGATAAATAGATAGATAGATAGATAGATAGATAGATAGATAGATAGATAGATAGACTGGAGGATAAGCAGAGGAAGCAATGGTCATGTGTATATGCCTATAGATAGATAGATAGATAGATAGATAGATAGATAGATAGATAGATAGATAGATAGATAGATAGATAGATAGATAGATAGATAGATAGATAGATAGATAGATAGATAGATAGATAGATAGACTGGAGGATAAGGAGAGGAAGCAATGGTCATGTGTATATGCCTATAGATAGATAGATAGATAGATAGATAGATAGATAAATAGATAGATATAGATATGTATGTGTGAGAGAGAGAGAGAGAGCGAGAGTGTGTGTGTGAAAATACGTATGTGACAAACATGGAAGATTATATGAATATGTAGAATATAGTAATATCTGTGTCTGTGTGTCTGTGTGTGTGTGTACATATACGTGTTTGTACATACGTGAACATACATACACGCATCTAACTTTTAAAAAATAAGTTAATTAATTAAAAATACTTCTCAAAAAAATAGAAAATAAAAAATAAGAAATCAAAAATACTTCTCAAAAAAAAAAACAAACTAACATCAAATCCGGAAATATGTTGCGCTCTAACTAATAAGTTCGTTAAAATATGACAAAAGTTGTAAAAGTCCGAGGGAGGACAAACGATGCAAAATACGAGAGTTTTCATCCCGGCTGCGGCTGTGAGGAGGGTGAGGAGAGGGAGGGGAGGGAGGGGGGGAGGGGAGGCCAGAGGAGGAACTGTGCCAAAAAAAGGCGAATTCTTGGTTATCTTTGAATTTTATTTTGATGGCGGGCGGGTAAAGAGGAGAGAGGAGGTGGGAGGAAGGAGGAGAGAGGAAGAGGAGAAGGAGGGAGGAGGAGGAGAGGAGGGAAGGAAAAGAGGGGAGGAAAGAGGAAGGAAGGAAGGAAAAGAGGAAGGAAGAGAGGAAAGGAGGAGGAAGAGAGGAAGGAAAAGGAAAGAGATGGAGAAAGAGAAAGGAAGAAAGAGGAAAGGAAAGAAAGAGAAGGAAAGAAAGGAAAGGAAGAAAGGAAAGAAAAATAAAGAGAGAAAGGAAAGGAAAGAAATAAAGGAAGAAAGGAAAAGGGAGAAAGAAAGGAAGAAAGAAAGAGAAAGAAAGAGAAAGAAAGGAAGAAAGAGAAAGAAAGAAGAAAGAAAGAAAAAGGAAAGAAAAGGAAAAACAGAGGAAAAGGAAAAGGATAAGAGAAGAGGAAGGAAAGAAGGGGAAGAGAAAGGAAAGGAAAAAGGAAGGAAAGAAAGAGAGAAAGGAGACTAAGGAAAAGGAAATTAGGAAAGGAAGGAAGGAAAGGAAAGAGGAAGATAAAAGAAAGAAAGAAAGAGGAAAGAAAGGAAAGAGAAAAAAGGAAAGGAAAGAAGGAAGAAGGAAAGAAAGGAAGAAAGAGAGAGGAAAAAGGAAGAAGAGGAAGGAAAGAAAGAAAGAAAGGAAAGGAAAAAAAGGAAAGGAAGAAAGAAAGGAAAGGAAAGGAAAAGGAAGGAAAAAGGAAGAAATAAAGGAGTATAAAAGAAAGGAAGGAAAGAAGAGGAGGGGTAATAAAGAGAGATGGTATGTGGGACCAACAATACTGATAATAATGATGATGATAAAGATGAAAATGATGATAATAACAATAGCAATGATGATGATTATGGTGATGATAATAATGATAATGATAATGATAGTAATAATTATTATAATAATGATAATGATAAGAATGAAATTAATGATAATAGTAATAATCATGATGATAATGATAATGATAATAATGATAAAGACAATACTTACTACTACAACTAATGATCTTAATAACTAATAACATCAACAATTATTAACAATAACAACAACACAATACAACAACATTAATAATTTCGAAACACCAAAAAATGTGAAATATATATATATTTTTTTTTCTTTCTTTTTTTTTTTTTTTTACAAACTCAATTAACACTTGTAATCTAACATGCCCCCCCTCTCCCCCACCTCCCCCTCCCCCCTCCCCCCCTCTCCCCCTACCCCAGTAACCGCTGTATCTGTTTTTGCTTTTTTTTTTTTTGTTGTTTTTTGTTTTGTTTTTTTCTTTCATTTGTAATAAAAATTAAGTAATGGTTAAGCGGTTCTGTTGTGGCGTGTGTTTGTTTGTGTGTGTGTGTGTGTGTGTGTGTGCGTTTGTGTGTGTGTGTGTTTGTTTGTGTGTGTCAGGGGAGGAGGGGTGTGTGTGTCTATAGGATGTGTGTGTGTGTGTGTGTGTGTGTATGTGTGTGTGTGTGTGCGTTTGTGTGTGTACATGTGTGTTTGTTTGTTTGTGTCGGGGGAGGGAGGGGGGGTGTGTGTGTCTATAGGGTGTGTGTATGTGTTTGTGTGTGCGTTTGTGTGTACATGTGTGTTTGTTTGTGTGTGTCAGGGGAGGAGGGGGTGCGTGTGTCTATGGTGTGTGTGTGTGTGTGTGTGTGTGTGCGTTTGTGTGTACATGTGTGTTTGTTTGTTTGTGTCGGGGGAGGGGAGGGGGGGTGTGTGTGTCTATAGGGTGTGTGTGTGTGTTTGTGTGTGCCGTTTGTGTGTGTATGTGTGTTTGTTTGTGTGTGTCGGGGGAGGGGGAGGGGGTGCGTGTGTCTATAGTGTGTGTGTGTGTGTGTGTGTGTGCGTTTGTGTGTACATGTGTGTTTGTTTGTTTGTGTCGGCGGAGGGGGAGGGGGGTGTGTGTGTCTATAGGGTGTGTGGGTGGGTTTGTGTGTGCGTTTGTGTGTACATGTGTGTTTGTTTGTGTGTGTCGGGGAGGAGGGGTGCGTGTGTCTATGGTGTGTGTGTGTGTGTGTGTGTGTGCGTTTGTGTGTACATGTGTGTTGTTTGTGTGTGTCGAGGGGGAGGGAGGGGTGTGTGTGTGTTTGTGTGTGTGTGTGCGTTTGTGCTTAACATGTGTGTTCATGTGTGTGTGTGTGCGTTTGTGTGTACATGTGTGTTTGTTTGTTTGTGTCGCGGGAGGGGGAGGGGGGTGTGTGTGTCTATAGGGTGTGTGGGTGTGTTTGTGTGTGCGTTTGTGTGTACATGTGTGTGTGTGTACATGTGTGTATGTGTGTGTGTGTGCGTTTGTGTGCACATGTGTGTTTGTGTGTGTGTTTGTGTGTGTGTATGTGTGTTTATTTGTGCGTGTATGCACTTCCTGTGAAGACATACACACATACTTACACAGATACATACATACATACATAGACATACATATATACATGGATGCATACATGATTACACATACACATTCATCCATCTATCCACCCAAACATACATACACATCGCATACATGCATATATCCATACATGCTTACATACATACATACATACATACATACATACATACATACATACATACAGTACATACATACATATACGTACATCAATGCAAACAAACCAACATACATCCATACAAGCCCAAATACATATACATACATGCATACATACATATACAGACATACACACACACATACACACACATACATACACACACATACATGCACACACATACATACACACGCACATACACACACATACATACACACACATACACACACACACATACACACACATACATACACACACATACACATACATACACACACATACATACACACACATACACACACATACATACATACATATATTTATTCATTCATTCATCCATATATCCATACATGCACACGTACATACAATCACCCACACATACATATGCACACATGAACGCAAACAAAAAACAAAATAAACAACAAAAAAACACACTCAGCAAACAACACACAAACAACTCACACCAAACAAACAACAAGGAGAACACACACACAAACACACAACAAAGAACATGCAAGCCCCACAAATAACAAACAACAAGTAGCAAACAACAAACAAGCAACAATTAAATAACAGACAAACAAGTAACAAAACAACAAACAGACCACACAAACAACAAACAAACAAATAACAAACAACAAGTAACAAACAACAAACAAGCAACGAATAAATAACAAACAAACAAGTAACAAACAACAAACAGACAAACAAATAACAAATAAACAAAACACAAACAACAAACAAAGGACAAACAATTTGATAACAAACAAACAAACAAACAAACAAACAAGATACAAACACAACTCGAGTCCAGTGACCCACAAGAAGCGCCCACTTCTGCTCCTCCGCCCATCCCGACCACGACACGCCCACGACACGCCCACGCTGCCATTGTGCGTGTTTTGACTTAATATAAATATCATCTATTTTTTTTTTCTTCTTCTTCTTCTTCTTCCTCTTCTAGAATCTTCTTAGTCTTACTTCTTATTTTGTTTTGTTTTTATCCTTTCTTCTTTTTTTTCTTTCTTTCTCTTTCTTTTTTTTTTTCTTCTAGAATCTTCTTAACCTTTTTTTCTTTCTTTCTTTTTTTTCTTTCTTTTTCTTTTTTTTTCTTTCTATCTTTCTTTTCATTTTTTCATGTTCTGGATTGTATTTTTTTCATCTTCATCTTCTATAATCTTCTTATACTTTCTTTCTTTTCGTTCTTTTCTTTCTTTCTTTTCTTTCTTTATCTCTCTCTCCTTTTTATTCTTTTATTTACTTTTTCTTTCTTTTTTTTTGGGGGGGGGGATTTTTTTAACCGGATGTGGTAAACATGTTTTTAATTAAAGAAAGTGCTATGCTTTTTTTTATAAGAATTCAGTTAATTAATGTAAGTCTTTATTTATTTTTTTTTTTTTTTATCTATCTTCTTTTTATGTGAATTCAATTTATCAATTTGTCTTTAGCTTTTTCTTATCTATCGCTCTATTTCATTCGGTTGCCTCTCTCTATTTTGTTGTATTTCTTATTGTGATCGATGGTGAAAATGATGATAATGATAATAAGAAATAGTAATGATAATAGATGGTAAAAATAAAGACAATACTGATAAATAAGAATGATAATAATAATGATAATGACAATGATGATGATGATAGTAATGATGATGATAGTAATGATAATAATAACAATAATAAGGATAATGATAATAGTAATAATAATGTTAATAACAATGATTATAACAATAACAATAGTTATAGCAATAATGATAATGATAATGATGATGATAATAATGATAATAATTATAATGAAGATGATGATGGTGATGCAAAAAATATGATAATTAAAAGAATGACTATTATTATCATTATGTTGATAATGATAATGAAAATGATGATAACAATAAGAATTATGACGCTAATGATAATAATAATGATAATGATGGAAATGATAATAAAGATGATAATAACAATGATAATAACTACGATAATAATAATGATAATGATAATAATGATGATACTGATGATAATGAAGCTGATAATGGTACTGATAATAGTGATGGTGATAATGATGATGATGATAATATCAATAATATTAATGACAATAATATGATAATAATAACAATGATAAAAGTAATGATAATAATAATAACAATGATAAAAATAATGATAATAATGATAATAATAAGAAGAAGAAGGATAATAAAGACAGCAATAATAACTATATTACTGCACCACCACCATTAAAATTCACCCCACCTTTCCCCCTTCCCCTCTCCTCTTCCCTCCCCTCCCCACCCCCTTCCCTTTCCCTCCCACCTCTCCCTCCCTCACCTACTCCTCTACCCCCCCCTCTCCTCTTCCCTACACCCTCCTCTCCCACCCTCCCCCTCCCCTACTTCTTCCCTCCCCCTCTCCCCACACCCTCCTCTACTCCCCTCCCTCCCCCCTCCCATACTTCTTCCTCCCCACCCACATCCCCTCCAACTACTCCTTCCTTCCCTACTTCCCCCTCCTTCTCCTTCCTCCCCCCTCTCCCCCACACCCTCCTCCTACTCCTTTCCCTCTCCCCCTTCCCCCTACTTCTTCATCCCTCCCCCCTTCCCCTCCCCTTTCCCCTCCCCCACCCCTTCCCCCTACCTCTCTCCCTCTCCCTACTCCCATCCCCCACTCCCCTCCCCCTGCTCCTCCCACCCCTTCCTCCCTCTCTCCCCTCCCCTACTCCTTCCCCCTCCCCTCCCCTACTCCTTCCTCCTCTTCCCCTCCCCTACTCTCCCCCTCCTCCCCTACTCCTTCCCTCCCACCCCTTCCCCTCTCTCCCCCCTCTCTCCCTTCCCCCTACTCCTTCCCCCTCCCCTCCCCTGCCTTCTTCATCCCCACCCTCTTCCCCTCCCCCTACTCTTTCCTCCCCTCCCTACCCCTTCCCCCTCTCCTCCTTCCTCCCCCGCTCCCCACCCCTTCCCCCTCCCCTCTCCCTCCCCTCTCCCCTACCACTGTCCCCCTTCCCCTGCTTTCCCTCCCGCCCTTCCCCCTCCCCTCTGTCCCCCTTCCCCTACACCTCCCCTTGACCCGACCTGACCCGGAATATCATCTCCGCCCGACATAGCCTCATATTTGAACATATATTAAAGAAGAAGAAAAATATAGAAAAAAATGATAAAGAAAAAAAAAATATTATTATTCTTTATATTACGAATATTAACATATTTGAATATTATATTCATATTTGAGCAAATATTAAACAAAAAATAGAAATGATGATAAAAAAAATCTATATTTCTAAAAAAAATAGAAAAAATATATATAGCATAAACTAAAGAAGAAAAAACTAGAAAAAATATAATAATTTAAAAAAAAGAAAAAGAAATCTACCTTGATATATATATCATATATTAAAGAAGAAAAAAATAGAAAATAATAATAATAATAATGATAAAAAATAAGACGAAATCTTCCTTGATATATATATATATATATATATATATATATATATATATATATATATATATATATATATATATATATATATATATATATATATATATATATATATATATATCAAAGAAGAAAGACATAGAAAAAAATAATGATAATAAAAAATGACGAAATCTCGCTTGATATATATATATATATATATATATATATATATATATATATATATATATATATGAAAAAGAGATAGAAAGAGAGAGAGAAAGAGTAGTAAGAGAGAGAGAGAGAGAGAGAGAGAGAAGAGAAAAGGAAGAGGAGAGGGAGAGGGAAGGGAGAGAGAGGAAGAGAGAGAGGGAGAGAGGGAGGAGAGGAGAGAGAGAGAGAGGAGAGGAGAGGAGAAGAGAGAAGAGAGAGAGAGAGAGAGGGAGAGGAAGAGAGAGAGAGAGAGAGAGAGAGAGTGATAGAGAGAGAGAGAGATAAATAGATAGATAGATAGAGAGAGAGAGAGAGATAGACAGACAGACAGACAGACAGAAAGAGAGAGAGAGAGAGCAGAGAGTAGAGAGAGAGAGACAGAGAGAGAGACAGACAGAAAGAGACAGAGAGAGAGAGAGAGAGAGAGAGAGAGAGGGAGAGAGAGGGAGAGAGAGAGAGAGAGAGAGAGAGAGTGAGAGAGAGAGAGAGAGAGAGAGAGAGAGAGAGAGAGATGCTAAGAAAAAATGAAAACATCAGCAAAAAAAAGACAGAAATCTCTCTTGATATATATATATATATATATATATATATATATATAAAAAGAAGACACACATATATATATATATATATAAATCCTCCTGGAATTCGTGATGGGCGTGCGAGGGAGACACCGCTGCGACCTGGGGCGTGGGCGGGAATCGGCAGAGAGTTTATTCGTCGGGGACTTGTCGGAGGTTTGAAGAGGGGGGGGGCGGAGGAGGGGGGAGGAGGGGGAGGGGGAGGAGGTGGGAGGGGGGGAGGAGGAGGGGGAGGGGGGAGGTAAAGGAGGGTGGGTGGGAAGGAGTAGGAGGAAGGGGGAGGGGAGTAGGGATGGGGGGAGGGGGGGAGAGTGGGGAGGGTGGGAAGGAGGAGGGAGGGAGGGGGGGAGGTAAAGGAGGAGGAGGGGGTGGGAGGGGAAGAGAGTGGAGGAAGGGGCCGGAGGAGGAAAGTGGGATGGGAGGGAGGAGGCTCGAAAGTGGCAGGAAGAGGGTAAGGGGAGGAGGTGAGGGAGGAAGGGGAGTTGTTGGGCGGAGGGGGAGGGGTATGGGGATATTGGGGAATAGTTGATAGAGTAGAGAGACACACAGGGAAGTGGGTAGTGGGGGGAGGATCCGGTGGAGGGAGTGAGGGAGGTGAGGGGGGGGGGGGTATGGGCGTGGGCGTGATATGCACTCGCGGGCGGAGAGAGATTCGCGTCTCATATTTTTACATATTTCGCGACATTCGGGCGATGCGGGTGTGGTGTGGGCGTGAGGGTGGCTCTGTGGGCGGTGTTGCTTCTTCTTTTTCTTCTTTTTCCTTTTTCTTCTTCTTCTTTCTTCTTTTTCTCTTTCTTCGTTTTCTTATATTTCTTCTTCTTCTTCTTCTTTTGTCTTTTTCTTTCTTCCTTCTTTCCTCTTTCTTTCTTTCTTTCTCTATTTCTCCTTCTTCCTTCTTTTCTTTCCTTTTCTCCTCTCTCTTTCTTCTCTCTTTTTTCTCTTTCTTCTCCTTCTTCTCTTTCCTTTTTCCTCTTCTCCTTCTTCTCTTTCTTTTTTTCTCTATTCCTATTCTATCTTCCTTCTTCTCTTTCCTTTTTCCTCTTCTTTCTTTCTTTTTTTCTCTTTCTATCTTCCTTCTTCTATTTCTTCTTTTTCATTTTTTTCCTTTTCCTCTTTTTTTTCTTGTTTCTTCTTTTCTTCTTCTTCTTCTTCTTATCCTATTTCTCCTTCTTCTCTTATTTTTTTCCTTTTCTTCTCCTTCTTCTTCTGTCATAATGATAATTGCAATGATAACAGTGATAATTATAATAATGATAGTGTTAATGATAACGATAGTAGTAGTAGGAACAAGAATATCAATAATAACAAAAGTAGTAATAATTATTCTTAAAAATATATAATGAGACCGATAACAACAAACAAAAACAAAACCAAAAAAAAAATAAGACAAAGATAAATCTATAAAAAAACATAAAAAAAAAATCGATCGACTTTTCTAAAAAAAATAATAATAAAAAAAAATAAAAAAATAAATCTAACCGATAACCGATAACTCTTTTAAACAAAAACAAAAACAAATAAAGATAAAAATAAGACAAGAGAGATAAATCCATAAAAAATCATTAAAAAAATCCGATCGACTTTTCGCAAAAAAAAAAAAAGATAATAATAATAATAGTAAAATAATAATAATAATAAAACCATAAAAAATACGACCGATTTTTCGAGAGAAAAAAAAAATCTATAAAAAAAAAACATTTAAAAATTCGATTGACCTTTCGCAAAAAAAAAAAAAAAAAAAAATAAATAAAAATAAAATCGACGCCCATTTCTCGTCCCCTTCTGCATATCCCTCACGCCCATTCCTCTCGAACGTGTGTTGTGGGCGTGGGTTCCCCGGGCGGACCGTGGGCGGGGGATCTTCTGAGGAATTTCTCGATCATCTTGTTGGCAAATATATATATATATAAAAAAAAGAAAAAAAAAAAAAATACGAGTGGGAGAAGGTCAGGCGGTTGTGTATTTGTTTTGCTTTTGTTTGTGTTTGTGATTGTCTCTGAATGTTGTCTCTGATCCCTCTCTCTCGCTCTCTCTCTCTCTCTCTCTCTATCTATCTTTCTATCTCTCTCATTGACTGTCTCTCTCTCTCTCTCTCTCTCTCTCACCCTCTCTCCCTCTCCCTCTCCCTCCCTCCCTCTCCTTCTCCCCTTCCTCACCCTCTCTCTTCCTCTCCCTCCCTCACCCTCTCTCTCCCTCTCTTTCATCTATCTATCTTTCTCTCTCTCTCTCTCTCTCATTGACTGTCTCTCTCCCCTCTCCTTTCTCTCCCTCACCCTCTCTCCCTCCTTCCCTCTCCTCTCTCTCCCTCCTTCCCTCTCCTCTCCCTCCCTCTCCCTCCCTCTCTCTCCCTCTCCCTCCCCTTTCCCTTTCCCTCTCCCTCCCTCTACCTCTCCCTCCCTCACACCTCTCTCCCTCTCCCTTCACTCTCCCTCCCTTTCCCTCCCTTTCCCTCCCTTTCCCCTGCCTCTCCCTCCCTCTCCCTCCACTTCCCTCACCCTCTCCCTCTCCCTTCCTCTCCCTCTTTCCCTCCCTTTACCTCCCTTTCCCTCCCTCTCCCTCCCTCTCCCTCACCCTCCCTCTCCCTCACCCTCCATATAAGGTATAAGGTAATGAAATTTAAGAGCCTTTTTAAGACTTTTTTCAAGACTCATCAATTGCCTTTTATGACCTGGAGTCAACTTGGCGCTCAATGCATATTTCACTTTGATGTGTAGGCCTACTTGTCGCGTCACTGATCGAGAAGAACAAAAAAAAAAAAAAAAAAATCTCAGCCTACGCACACAGCCTATGATTTTTTTTTTCACACCTCTCTTTTTTTTACGTGTTTTTTTTTTTTTTTTTTTTTTTGCACGCGGCTTTTTTTTTCATTCTTTTTTTCTTTTTTTTTTTGCACACGGCCCATGTTTTATTTTCACACGGCCTTTTTTCCTTCTTTTTTTCCCACGCGGCCTATTTTCTTTGCACACGGCACATGTGCTTTCTCTACTCTTTATTTGCACTCGATCCTTCTTTGCACGGCCCATGCTTTCTCTCTTCTTTTTTTGGCCATTTTTTTGTTTTTTTGTACACGGCCCATTTCTCTCTCTCTCTCTCTCTCTCTCTCTCTCTCTCTCTCTCTCTCTCTCTCTCTCTCTCTCTCTCTCTCTCTCTCTCTCTCTCTCTCTCTCCTCCCTCCCTCCCTTTCCCTCTCTCACCCTCTCTCCCTCCCTCCTTCCCTCCCTCCCTTTCCCTCCTTCCCTCTCTCCCTCCTTCCCTCTCTCTCTCCCTCTCTCCCTCCCTCTCCCTTTCCCTCCCTTTCCCTCCTTCCCTCCCTCCTTCCCCACTCCACCCTCCCTCTCCCTTCCTCTCCCTCCTTCCCTCTCTCCCTCCTTCCTTCTCTCCCTCCTTCCCTCTCCTCCTCCCTTTCCCTCTCTCCCTCCTTCCCTCTCTCCCTCCTTCCCTCTCTCCCTCTCCCTTCCTCTCCCTCCCTCCCTTTCCCCTCCCTCTCTCCCTTTCCCTCCCTCCTTCCTCTCCCTCTCCCTCCCTCACCCTCCCTCTCCCTTACCCTCCATATAAGGTATAAGGTAATGAAATTTAAGAGCCTTTTTTAAGACTTTTTTCAAGACTCATCAAATTGCCTTTTAAGACCTGGAGTCAACTTGGCACTCAATGCATATTTCACTTTGATGTGTAGGCCTACTTGTCGCGCCACTGACCGAGAAAGAAAAAAAAAAAATCTCAGCCTACGCACACAGCCTATGATTTTTTTTTTTTTTTTTCTCGCGATTTTTTTTTTTTTTTTTTTTTGGCACCTTTGTCTTTTTTTACGTGTTTTTTTCTTTTTTCCACGCGGCTTTTTTTTTTCTTTTTTGCACGCGGCTTTTTTTTTCTTTCTTTTTTGCACGCGGCTTTTTTTTTCATTCTTTTTTTCTTTTTTTTTTTGCACACGGCCCATGTTTTATTTTCACGCGGCCTTTTTTCCTTCTTTTTTTCCCACGCGGCCTATTTTCTTTGCACACGGCCCATGTCTTTTCTCTTTATTTTTGCACTCGATCCCCTTCTTTGCACACGGCCCATGTCTTTTCTCTTTATTTTTGCACTCGATCCCCTTCTTTGCACACGGCCCATGTCTTTTCTCTTTATTTTTGCACTCGATCCCCTTCTTTGCACACGGCCCATGCTTTTTCTCTTTTTTGCACACGGCCCATGTTGTTTTTTTCCTTTTTTTGCACACGGCCCATACTTTTTCTCACTTGCACACGGCCCATGCTTTTTCTCTCTTTTTTTGCACACGGCCCATGCTTTTTCTCTTTTTTTATGCACACGGCCCATACTTTTTCTCTCTTTTTTTGCACACGGCCCATACTTTTTCTCTCTTTTGCACACGGTCCATGTTTTTCTCTCTTTTTGCACACGGCCCATGTTTTTATCTCTATTGCACACGGCCCATACTTTTTCTTTTTTGCACACGGCCCATACTTTTCTCTCTTTTTTTGCACACGGCCCTTTTTTTGCACACGGCCCCTACTTTTTCTCTCTTTATTGCACACGGCCCATACTTTTTCTCTCTTTATTGCACACGGCCCATACTTTTTCTCTTTTTTGCACACGGCCCATGTTTTTTCCCCTTTTTTGCACACGTCCCATACTTTTTCTCTCTTTATTGCACACGGCCCATACTTTTTCTCTCTTTTTTGCACACGGCCCATACTTTTTCTCTCCTTTCTTGCACACGGCCCACGTTTTTTCCCCTCTTTTGCACACGGCCCATACTTTTTCTCTCCTTTTTTTGCACACGGCCCACGTTTTTTTTTTCTCTCTCTCTTTTTTGCACACGGCCCATAAGCAAACGGGCGCGTCGACCGGTAAAGGCTAAGATCTAATGCTCCTGACATAGGATTTCCGATCAGTCCGCGCAGAGACCCCCAAGTGAGTGCATCGGGAAGAGATTTATGTACGATTACGCAAAGAAAGATCCGCCTTGGGTAAATTTTAAGACATTTTAAGGCCTGCGTTTTTTTAAGACTTTTCCAAGGCCTTAAATTTCCATTAAAAAAAAGAAGAAAAGAAAAAAAAAAAAAAATATATATATATATATATATATATATATATATATATATATATATATATGCAAGATATTTTAAGACTTTATCCCTCTCCCACTCCCTCTCCCACCCTCTCCCTCTCGCTCCCTCTCACCCTCTCCCTCCCTCTCACATCAGTCTCCCTCACCCTCTTCCCCTCCCTTCTTTCCGCCCTCTCCCTCCCTCTCTCTCCCTCTCACCCTCTTCCTCCACATTCCCATCTCTCACCCTCTCCCCTCCCTCTCCCTCTCCATCCCCTCAACCTCTCCCTCTCCTTCCCTCTCTCTCTCCTCCCCTTTCCCCCTCTCCCTCCCTCAACCTCTCCCTCTCCCTCTCACCCTCCCTCTTCCTCCCTCTTACCCTTTCCCTCCCTCCCCCTCTCCCTCCCTCTCTCCCTCTCCCTCCCTCTCCCCTCTCCCTCTCCACCTCCCTCCCTCTCCCTCCTCACCCTCTCCTCTCCCTCTCCCCTCCCTCACCCTCTCCCTCCCTCTCCCTCTCCCTCCCTCACCCTCCCCCTCACCCTCCCTCCCTCCCTCTCTCACCCTCACCCTCTCCCCCTCTCCCCCCTCCTCCTCTCACCCTCTCCCTCTCCCTCTCCCTCCCTCACCCTCTCTCTCTCCCTCTCCCTCCTCTCCCTCTCCCTCTCATCTTCTCCCTCTCTCACCTTCTCCCCCCCTCTCTCTCCCCCTCTCCCTCCCCCCTCTCTCTCTCTTCCCTCTCCCTCTCCCTCCCTCCCCCTCACCCTCTCTCTCCCCTCCCACCCATCCTCCCCCCCCTCTCCTCCCCCTCCTCTCCCCACTCTCCCTCTCCCTCCTCTCTCACCCTCTCCCTCTCCCTCCCCCTCCCTCTCACCTTCTCCCCTCCCTCTCTCCCTTCTCCCTCCCTCCCCTCTCCCCCCTTCTCCCTCCCTCTCCCTCCCTCCCTCTCCCTCTCCCTCCGCCCAATCACTCTCAACTGAATGATTTTTCTCCGTAAACAAAACAGCTGTTTAACGAGGCCATAAATAATTTGTTGTAGACGAAAATGAAGTATTTATAGTCACATAATACGCCATTCTTCAATTATCTGTACACACGCGATAAAGATAGGGGAAAGAAAAAATGAAATGAAAATATTTATATGTAAAGGAAGAAAAAGAAAAAAAATGAAATGAAAATATTTATGTAAAGGAAGAAAAAGATAATAAACATGAAATGAAAATATATATGTAAAGTAAGAAAAAGGAAAAAAATTAAATGAAAATATATATGTAAAGTAAGAAAAAGATAATAAACATGAAATGAAAATATATATGTAAAGTAAGAAAAAGGAAAAAAATGAAATGAAAATATATATGTAAAGTAAGAAAGAAATGATAAAAATGAAATGAAAATATATATGTAAAGGAAGAAAAAGAGGAAAAAAATGAAATGAAAATGTATATGTAAAGTAAGAAAAAGATAATAAAGATGAAATAAAAGCAAATAGGATATGATATGACATGCGATTTATATATATATATATATATATATATATATATATATATATATATATATATATATATATATATATATATATATATATATTTTTCTTTCTTTCTTTCTTTCTTTCTTTCTTTTTTTTTCGTTCGAAAGAGGGTTTATTTTAAGTTTGAAAATAACGATGATAATATTTATTGGGTGTCTACTGGTTAAAGAATTTTTTGTAAGATGAAAATAAAAAAAAGATTAAATTTTTTAAGTTTAAAAAATATAAGTAGATGGTAAAAGCAATCTTTTATTTTCAATTTTGGAAGTTTGAAAAAAAAAATCGAATTAAAAGTTTTAAATCGAATACTTACATTCCAAATACGCTATTTAATTCGACTCTGAATCAATAATAACTTTGCAAAACATTTTTATCTTTATTCTGATTCTCTCGTCAATTCTCCTGACAATAAAAATGTCACATTAAAGTGCCTGTTAAATACAAATAAAAAAATAACGGTTGAAGCCAAAGTCCAAATGATAAATTTATTACACCTTTGTACGAGATTTTTTTTATTTTTCCTTTTTTTTTAGGAGAACAAAAGCATTATGGGTAATACGCTCGTGTCCCTCTGTCAGGACCCCTCCCCCACCCCCCTCCCCCCTCCGTCTTACCTCTCCTCCCACCCCCTCCCCGTTTCACCCTGTTTTTCACCTCTCACCCTCCCCCCCGTTTCACCTGTTCCCCTCTCTCTCCCCTTCTTAACCTCTCCTCCCTTTACATTTCACCTCTTCCCCCCACCCGGGTTCACCTCTCCCCCTCCACCCTGTTTCATTCTCCCACCCTCTCTCTCCGTCTCTCCCATTTTGTTCGTATCCCTCTATATCTCTCCTCTCTCTCCTCCTTCCATTTTACCCTGTTTCTATATTATCTCTTTCCTTCTCTGCCTTTCTCTCTCTTTCCTATTTCTACCTTTCTCTCTCTTTCTCTCCCATTTCTGCTCTCTCTCTCTCTTACTCTCTCATTAACGCTCTCTCTCTCCCTCCCTCTCTCTCTCTCTCTCTCTCTCTCTCTCTCTCTCTCTCTCTCTCTCTCTCTATATATATATATATATATATATATATATATATATATACATATATATATATATATATATATATATATATATATATATATATATATATATATATCTCTCTATTTATCTATATATCTGTCCATCTCTCTCTCTCTCTCTCTCTCTCTCTCTCTCTCTCTCTCTCTCTCTCTCTCTCTCTCTCTCTCTCTCTCTCTATATATATATATATATATATATAAATATTTCGCTCCCTTTCTCTCTCTTTTTCTCTCTATCTCCCTTCCCTTCCCTCTTTCGTTCTTCCTCTTTCCGTCTTTCTATTTTTCTTCTCCCTCTTCCCTTCTTTACCTTTCTATCTCTCCTTTCCTCTTCCCTTGTACCTCTCTTTTTCTCTTTCCTCCTTCCTCTTTCCTTTCCCCACCTCTCATATCTCTCTCCCATTTCCATTTTCTCTTCTCCTTTCCATCTCTCCCTTTCATCTTTCTCTATACCCCTCTCCCCTATTCTTTTCTGCAATTTCTTCTTCCTCTTCACTCATTCTTCCCTACCTTTCCCCACATTTACTCTTTTACTCCTTTTCTCACTGCTGCGTTCTCTCTACCCACTTTTCCTTCTTCTTCCCCTCCTTCCTTTTCCCCTTTTCTTCTCCTTTCCTCTTCTCTTTCTTTCTTGTCCCCTTTCCTTGTTTGTTTGTTTTTATGCTCTTGTTCTGCATTGCTTCCAACTCTTTTTCTCTTATCTACCCCCTTGCTTGCCCCTATTCCTCCCCCTTTCCTTCTCCTTCTCTTCTCCTCTATTTCCCTTTTCTCTTCCCCTTATCTTCCTCTTCCTTTTCCTTTTCCCCTACCCCCTCTTCCTCTTCCCCCTTCCCCTTCCCACCTTTTTCCCTCCATCCTTCCCTACAATTCCTCCATCACCCCTCCCCACCCCACCCTCCCCATGCCCTCTACCACGTCTTCCTACCCACTACCCTTCCCTTACCTTCCCCCACCATCTCCCTACCCTGCCCTCTCCCTCCACTCCCTCCCTGCCACCCTCCACCCCTTCTACACCCCTTCCACCCCCGCTACCCACTCCCTCCTACCCTTCTCCCACACCATCCCCTCTGCCACACCTCCCCCTCCCACCCCCTCCACCCCCTTTTCCCTTCCCCTTCCCCTCTTCCCCCACACCCTCCACCCCCTTCACCCATATCCCCTCCCCCCTCCACCCCTTTTACTGCACCCCCTCCACCCCTTTCTACATCCCCTCCACCCCTTCTACACCCCTCCACTCTCCATCCCCTCCCCCTGCACCCCCTCACTCCTTCTACACCCCCTTCCACCTCCTTTATCCTCCTCCCCCTCCCACTCCCTCCATATGCCCCCTCCACCCCTTCTACACCCCTCCACCCCCACGCTACCCACCCCCTACTCTTCTTCCCCATCCCCTACCACCTCCCTCCTCACCCCCTCCACCCCTTTTCCCTTCCCCTTCCCCTCTTCCCCCACCCTCCACACCCTTCACCCTTATCCCCTCCCCCTCCACCCCTTCTACACTCCCTCCACCCCTTTCTACATCCCTCCATCCCCTCCACCCCCTCGCAACTTACCACTCCCACCCCCTACCTTCCCTTCTCTCATCCCCTTCCCCCCACCTCCCCCTCCCAACCCATGTACCCCCCATCCCCACCTCCCACCCCTCCTCCCCCCTCACCCCTTCTCCACCCCTCCGCCCTTCTTCTCCATCTCCCCCCCCTCCACCCCCTTCTCCACCCCTCCACCCCACGCCTTCTCCATCTCCCCCCTCCACCCCTTCTCCACCCTCCTCCACCCCTTCACCCCCTCCCCTCCCACCCCTCCACCCCGCTCCCCCTCCACCCCTTCTCCACCCCCCTCCACCCCTTCACCCCATCCCCTCCACCCTCCACCCTCCACCCCTTCCACTCCACCCCTCCACCACCTTCACCCCTTTTACGCCCCATCCACCCCTTCTACACCTCCTCCCCCCTCCACCCCTTCACCCCAATCCCCCTCTCCCTTACCACCCCTTTTACACACCCCATCCCACCCCCTTCTACACCCCTTCCCCCTCCACTCTTCCTTCCCCATCCACCCCCCATCCACCCCTTCACCCCCATCCCCACCCCTTCTCCCACCCCATCACCTCCCCCCTCACCCCTTCTACACACCCTCCACCCCCTCCCCCTTCACCCCATCCCCCACGCCTTTTACCTCCTCCTCACACCCCTTCTACACCCCTCCACCCTTCACCCCATCACCCCTTCCTACACCCCCTCCCACTCCATCCCTCTCACCCCCTCCCCCTCCCCACCCCTCCACCCCTTCTCCACCCCTACCCCCCCCCCCTCCTCCACCCCCCTCCCCCTCCCCCCTCCTCTCTCACCACCCGCAGCGAAGTATTTATAACGTGGTGTTCGCTTCACGTGTCGGACGGAGTGTGACAACTTGGCGGGTCACGCTCTCTCCAGGGGGTTAACAGGGGAGGGGTATGGGGAGAGGGGAGAGGGAGGAGTGAGTGGGAGGAAGTAAAAGGGGGGGGTGAGGGAAAGGAGAGTGAAGGTGAGGGGGAAGGAGGAGGGAGGGGAGAGGAAGATCAGGGGAGGTAAGAACAGTGAGGGAGGAGAGGGGGAGGTGAGGGTAAGAGGGGAGATGAAGGTAAAGTAAAGGGAGGAGTGAGAGGAGATGGGGAGGGATAAAAGGGAGGCGAGAGGAAAGGGGTGAGAGGAAAGGAGGAGGAGAGGAGATGGGGAGAGAGTAAAGAGAGGAGTGAGGGATAGAGGAGAGAGGAAAGGGAGATGAGGGGAGTAAAGGGAGGGGGAGAGGAGAGGAGGAGAGAGGAAAGGGAGGAGATGGGGGATAAGGGGTAAAGGAGTGAGGAGGGGGAGAGAGGTGAGAGGAAGGGAGAGAGGGGAGAGGGAGATGAGGGAGTAAAGGGAGGAGAGAGAGAGATGAGGGTAAGGGATGAGAGGGAGAGAGAGAGAGGTGAGGAGGAAGGGAGAGGAGATGAGGAATGGAGGTGAGAGAGGAAGGGAGGGAAGAGTGAGGGAAGATGGGAGGAGAGAGCAGAGGAGTATTGGAAGTATGAAGTGGTAAAGGGGGGAGAGAATAGAGGAAATTGAGTGAGGAAGGAGGGAGGGAAAGGAAAGGAAGGAAGGAAGGAGAGAGAGGAAAGGAGGAATTAAGGGGAGCGGGAGAGAAAGGGAGGAAGGAAGAGGAAGGGAGTGGTAGGTAGGAGGAAGAGGAAAGAGGAATAGAAGGAGAGAGGAAAGAGAAAGAAGACAGAGAGAGGAAATTAAGAGAAACAGAGATAGAAAGAAAAGAAAAAAAGAGCGAGAAAAAGAAAAGAGAGAGAGAGAGAGAGAGAGAGAGAGAGAGAAAGAAACGAGAGAGAGAACGAGAGAACGAGAGAGAGAGAGAGAGAGGGCTGAGAAAGAAACGAGAGAGACAAAGACGAGAGAGAGAAAGAAAGAAACGAAACGAGAGACAAGAAAAAGAGAGAGAGAGAGAGGGGGAGAGAGAATAGAAAGAAACGAGAGAGACAAGAGAGAGAGAGAGAAAGGCAGGAGGAGACAGACAAGAGAGAGAGAGAGAGGAGGAAGAATGAAAAGAAACGAGAGAGAGAGAGGGTAGGCTGAAGGGAGAGAGAGAGATAGAGAGGAGGGAGAGAAGGAGTAAGGAAGGGAGAAGAGATAGAGAGAAGGGGAGATAGGGGAGCAGGGAGGAGAGAGAGACAGAGAGGGGAGAGAGAGAGGAGTGAGGAGGGAGAAGATATAGAGAGAATGGGGGATAAGGAGGAGAGAAGAGATAGAGAGGGGACAGGAGAGAGAAGAGGCGAGGGGTAGGGAGGGGAGAGAGAGATAGAGAGGGGGGTAAGGAGGGGAGCAGGGAGGGGGGGGGAGGAAGGGTTAGAGCCACCGCAGCTCTATCAATCAATGGAGGTCAGGAATCAACACGAGCGGTGGCCCTCTCACCCCCTCCCCCCCCTTTCACCCCCTCCTCCCCCTCCCCCTCCCCCCTCGACTTCCGGTGCTGCCATCTGTCGCACGCATTTGTCAGCTTCAGTCACGATGGCGGGCGGGAGTGGGTGGGTGGGGGAGGAGGTGGGGG
>NC_091588.1:24969779-24972279 GCF_042767895.1 Penaeus vannamei
AGAGAGTAAAAAGGAGAACAGTGGAAGAGAGGTGAGGTTTGGGAGAGAAGGAGAGAGAGGATCAGAAGGGAGGAGAGAGTAAATGAGAAAGTGGAAGAGAGGAGTGAGATTGGAGGGAGAGAGAGGATAGAAAGGAAGGGGAAGGAGAGAGAGTAAGGAGAGTGGAAGAGAGGAGTGAGATTGGGAGAGAAGGAAGGAGAGAAGAGGGATAGAAGGGAAGAGAAGGAAGGAAGTGAAGAAGTGGAAAGAGAGGAGTGAGATTGGGAGAGAAGGGAGAGAGAGGGATAGAAGAGGAGAGAAGGAAGAGAGTAGGAAGATGGAAGGGAAGGGTGAATTGGGAGAGAAGGAGAGAGAGAGGGATAGAAGGAAGAGAAGGAGAGAGTAAGGAAATCTGAAAGAAGGGTGAGATTGGGAGAGAGAGGGATAGAAGGGAAGGGAAGGAGAGAGTAAGGAGAGTGGAAGAGAGGGTGAGATTGGGAGAGAAAGGGAGGGAGCGGGATAGAAAGGAAGAGAAGGAGAGAGTAAGGAGAGTGGAAGAGAGGGTGAGAGTGGGAGAGAGGGAGAAGGAGAGAGAGAGAGAAGGGGAAATACATACATACATACATGCATATACATACATATATATATATATATATATATATATATATATATATATATATATATATATATATATATATATATATATATATATATTGTGGCGACATATCCGCACACCGTCCCTTGATCTTCGGCGATTCAAATCTACAAATTAGGTTTGGTCAGAATCCGAACAAAGGATAAATGCCTTTATGCAATAGACAACAGACGCGTGTAGAGGTATGAATAAATATGAATGCGTGTGAGTGTGTGCGTTTGTGTTTGTTTGTTTGTTTGTTTGTGGGTGGGTGTGTGTGGGTGGGTGGGTGTTTGTGTGTTTGTTTGTGTTTGTGTGTTTGTGGGTGGATGGGTGTTTGTGTTTTGTGTGTGTTTGTTTGTTTGTGTGTGTGTGTGGGGTGGAGTGGAGTGTTTGTGTGTGTTTGTTTGTTTGTGTGTGTGTGGGTGGGTGTTTGTGTCTGTGTGTGTGTATGTTTGTCTGTGTGTGTATGTTTGTTTGTGTGTGTGTGTTTGGTTGTTTGTGGGACATGTTTGTGTGTGTGTGTGTGTGTGTGTGTGTCTTCCTCTCTTTCTGGTATGTCCTCTATGTATAATGGTGGTGATTAATTTAGGTGGTTTCAGTGTCTGTGTAGGGGCGTGGGTGTGTGTACAGATTGGGTATGTGTCGGGGGGAGGGATGGGCGTGGAGGATGGGTGAGGAGGAGGGGTGTGGGGGAAAGGGGGGTGTTTGATGTGTGTGTTTGGGGGGAGGGAGGAGGGTGTTTCATGTGTGTGTGCGTGAGGGAGGGTGTGGGGGAAAGGGTGTGTTGATGTGTGTGTGTTTGGAGAGGAAGGGAGGGGGTTGATGTGAGAGTGAGGGAGGAGGGGTGTTTGATGTGTGTGTGTGGGAGGGGGAGGGTGTGAAAGAGGATAAGGTGTGAGGGAGAAAGGAGAGTGTTTAATGTGTGTGTGTGTGTGGAGGGGAGGGGATTGATGTGTGTGTGTGTGTGTGTGTGTGTGTGTGTGTGTGTGTGTGTGTGTGTGTGTCCACATGCGTTCTTATGCATGTGTCTGTGCAAACGATGGGGGATTGATGTGTGTGTGTGTGTGTGTGTGTGTGTGTGTGTGTACACAGATATAAATGGATATATGTCTATTTGATAGATAGCCATTTATCTATCTATCTATCCGTTAAATATGCCTGTGTAGACGAAGTTTATTTTGGTGTATATGCATGTCTGTACGATGAATATTCACTGAGTCGGACCTCGCTCAATTTTAATAAAAAGGCCGTTTATCTATTTCGCTCTACCCGCTCTCCCCTTCCCCGCCCCCCTTCCCCATTCCTCCCCTTCCCTTCTCCTTTCCTCCTCCCCTTCCCTTCTCCTTTCCTCTTTCCCTCTTCCTTCTTCCCCTTCCCTTCTCCTTTCCTCTTTCCCTTCTCCTTTCCCCTTTCCCTCTTCCTCTTCTCCTTTCAACTTTCCCCCATTTCCCCTCTCCTTCCCTTCTCCCTTTCCTCTCCCCATTTCCCCTCCCCTTCTCTTCTCTTCTCCCTTTCCCTCTTCCTCTTCTCCTTTCCTTTCCCCATTCCCTCTCCTTCCCTTCTCCTTTCCCTTTCCCTCTTCCTCTTCTCCTTTCCTCTTTCCCCTCCCTTCCCCCTCCCTTCCCCTTCCCCTTCTCCCTTCCCCTTTTCCCCCCTTCCCTCCCCACATCTCCCTCCCATTTCCCCCTTCCCCCTCCCCTCCCCATCTCCCCCTCCCTTCCCCCTCCACTCTTCCCTCTTCTCTCTTCCTCCTTCTCCCATCCCCTCCCCTCCCACTCCCCCTTCCTCCCTCCCACCATTCCCTCTTCCCTCTTCCCTCGCCTTCTCCCTGTCTCCTTCCCCCTCCCCTTCCTCCTCCCCATTCCCTCTTCCCCCTCCCCTTCC
>NC_091588.1:24982279-24984779 GCF_042767895.1 Penaeus vannamei
TTGCTCCCTCATTTCCTCATGCATTTCCTCATTCCTTCATTCCTTCATTCCCTCATTCACTTTCTCATTCCTTCATTCCCTCATTCACTTCCTCATTCCCTCATTCACTCCCTCATTCCCTCATTCCCTCCCTAGCTCCCTCATTCACCCACTCGCTTCCTTACTCCCTCACTCTCTCATATTCTCTTCTTTCCTTTCCCTCCATCTCCCTTCTCCCTCTCCCTCATCTTCATCTCTTCTCCTCCCTTTCATCCCCTTCCTCCACCCTTTCCTCCTCCATCTCCTCCCCCCCCCTCTCCACCCACTTCCACTCTTTTCCTTCTCCCTCCCCATCCCTCCTCCCCTTTTCTCCACCTTCTCTCCCAACCACTTCCTCTCTCCTCCTTCCCTTCCTCCTCCCTCCTTCTCCTCCTCCCTTTCCCTCTACCCCCCACTCCTCTCTCCATCTCCTTCTCCCTCCCCCCTCATTACCCTCCTCTACTCTCCCTCCTCTGGCCTCCACCCCGCACTTTCCTCCCCTCCTTCCCCCCTCCTTCCACCCCCACCCTTCTTCCCCCTCCCCAACCCCCCCCATCCCTCCCCTCCCCTCCCTCTACCCCTCCTCCATACTTCCACCCCCCCATCCTCCCTCCCTCCCCTCCCCAAACCCCTCCTTCCCCCTCCCTCTACCCTCTTCTCCCTCCATCCTTCCCTCACACCTCTCCCTCCTTCCCTCCCTCTCTACCCTCCCTCCCTCCCTCCACCTCCTCCCACCCTCCCTCCATCAGAGAGTATGTGGCCCACTGACCCCCATATCCACCTAGCGTTACTAAGCCTCTGATGAAACTTCCTATGTTGCTTCTCGCAGTCCCATAGGAGGCGGTTTATGAGGGCCCTAAAATAACACGTTGTGGTGACTTATGGGGGTGTGGTGACTTATGGGGGTGTGGTGACTTATGGGGGGTGTGGTGGCTTATGGGGTATAGGTGGGTGACTTATGGTGGGGTGGTGAGTTATGGGGGTTTGGTGATTTATGGGGGTATGGTGGTGAGTTATGGTGGTGTGGTGATTTATGGTGGTGTGGTGACTTATGGGGGTGTGGTGACTTATGTTGGTGTGGTGACATGGTATGACTTATGTTGGTGTGGTGACATGGTATGACTTATGTTGGTGTGGTGACTTATGGGGGTATGGTGACTTATGTTGGGGTGGTGACATGGTATGACTTATGTTGGTGTGGTGACTTATGGGGATATGGTGACTTATGTTGGTGTGATGATTTGTGATGGTGTGGTGACTTATGGGGGTATGGTGGCTTATGTTGGTGTGATGATTTGTGATGGTGTGGTGACTTATGTTGGTGTGGTGACATCGTATGACTTATGGTGGTGTGATGACTTATGTTGGTATGGTGACATGTTGGTATGGTGGTGTGGTGACTAATGGTATGGTGACATGTTGTATGATGACTTATAATAGTATGGTGACATGGTATGACTTATGTTGGTATGGTGACTTATGATGGTGTCATGAAGTATTCTGGGTTAAGGTGGATTAATGTGATTTAGTATTTTTGTGAATATTAAAAAACATTATTCTAAAGATAATGACGAAATAAAAAAAAAATATATATATATAGATGTTGTAATGGTTTTAAAAATATTTATAGTGACATGATATAGTTCACGAAATTATTATGATATACATTTATATTCTATGAAAAATATATTCTAATAAATATTCGCGAATTAAAATGGCCACAAAAGGAAAAAAAATCAATATATATTTTTTCTTTCTCTCTTTTTCTTGTCATTTCTCTTTAATGAAAATAAATACACTAACCCATTTTTTAAAGTCAGAATAAATGTATTTAAAAGAAAAATTCCAATATTTTTTTTTCTCTATTTTTTATCACAATTCCTCTTAAATAAGAAATGAAATAGATAAATAGATAGATCCATTTTTTGAAGTCAGAATAAATCTATTTAAGAAAAAATATCCTGTCTCTTTTTTTCGGAATTATTTATCTTAGATTAAAATATGAATAAAGGTGGGAAAAAGATAAAATAGATATGAGATTTCAATCAGAATGTTTGGGAATAAAACCACAAAAAAAAAATCAGGTTTGACCTCTATGGGCAACCATACCAACCCCCCCCCCAACTTGCTCTCTCCTCTCCCTTCCGCACCCCCCACCCATCCCCCTTACCCATCCCCTCCTCTCCTCCTCCCCTTTACTCCCCTACACTTCTCCCCTTACCCTGCCCTCCCCCTCCATCCCCCCATTCCCCCTCCCATCTACCCCCTTTACCCCTTACCCCCTATCCCTCCCCTTCACCTCCCTTCCATCCCCGATTCCCCCTACCCATCCCCCTACTACCCATCCCCCTACCTCCCTCTTCCCTCTCTCTTACCTCCTCTACGTCCTCTCCCATACCCCCTACCCCCTCCCCCTCCATCCCCGATTCCCCCTCCCATCTACCCCCCCCTTTACCCCCCCCCCTATGGCCCTTCCCCCCTT
>NC_091588.1:24992279-24994779 GCF_042767895.1 Penaeus vannamei
AGATGGTTGGTGTGGATGAAAAGATAGATGTTTGGTGTGGATGAAAAGATAGATGTTTGGTGTGGATGAAAAGATAGATGTTTGGTGTGGATGAAAGATAGATGTTTAATTGTGGATGAAAAGATAGATGTTTGGTGTGGATGAAAAGATAGATGGTTGGTGTGGATGAAAAAAATGGAGTGGATGTTTGGTGTGAATGAAAAGATAGATGTTTGGTGTGGATGAAAAGATAGATGGTTGGTGTGGATGAAAAGATAGATGTTTGGTGTGGATGAAAAGATAGATGTTTGGTGTGGATGAAAAGATAGATGTTTGGTGTGGATGAAAAGATAGATGTTTGGTGTGGATGAAAAGATAGATGGTTGGTGTGGATGAAAAAAATGGAGTGGATGTTTGGTGTGAATGAAAAGATAGATGTTTGGTGTGGATGAAAAGATAGATGGTTGGTGTGGATGAAAAGATAGATGTTTGGTGTGGATGAAAAGATAGATGTTTGGTGTGGATGAAAAAAGATAGATGGTTGGTGTGGATGAAAAGATAGATGTTTGGTGTGGATGAAAAGATAGATGGTTGGTGTGGATGAAGAGATAGATGTTTGGTGTGGATGAAAAGCTAGCAGTTTGGGGTGGATGAAAAGATACAGGATTGGTGTGGATGAAAAGATAGATGTTTGGTGTGGATGAAAAGATAGATGTTTGGTGTGGAAGAAAAGATAGATGGTTGGTGTGGATGAAAAAAATGGAGTGGATGTTTGGTGTGAATGAAAAGATAGATGTTTGGTGTGGATGAAAAGATAGATGGTTGGTGTGGATGAAAAGATAGATGTTTGGTGTGGATGAAAAGATAGATGTTTGGTGTGGATGAAAAGATAGATGGTTGGTGTGGATGAAAAGATAGATGTTTGGTGTGGATGAAAAGATAGATGTTTGGTGTGGATGAAAAGATAGATGTTTGGTGTGGATGAAAAGATAGATGTTTGGTGTGGATGAAAAGATAGATGTTTGGTGTGGATGAAAAGATAGATGTTTGGTGTGGATGAAAAAATAGAAGTTTGATGTGAAAGAAAAGATAGATATTTGGTGTGGATGAAACAATAGATGTTTGCTGTGGATGAAAAGATAGATGTTTGGTGTGGATGAAAGATAGATGTTTGGTGTGGATGAAAAGATAGATGTTTGGTGTGGATGAAAAGATAGATGTTTGGTGTGGATGAAAAGATAGATGGTTGGTGTGGATGAAAAGATAGATGTTTGGTGTGGATGAAAAGATAGATGGTTGGTGTGGATGAAAAGATAGATGTTTGGTGTGGATGAAAAGATAGATGGTTGGTGTGGATGAAAAGATAGATGTTTGGTGTGGATGAAAAGATAGATGGTTGGTGTGGATGAAAAGATAGATGTTTGGTGTGGATGAAAAGATAGATGGTTGGTGTGGATGAAAAGATAGATGGTTGGTGTGGATGAAAAGAAAGATGGTTGGCGTGGATGAAAAAGATAGATGTTTGGTGTGGATGAAAAGATAGATGGTTGGTGTGGATGAAAAGATAGATGGTTGGTGTGGATGAAAAGATAGATGGTTGGTGTGGATGAAAAGATAGATGGTTGGTGTGGATGAAAAGATAGATGGTTGGTGTGGAGGAAAAGATAGATGGTTGGTGTGGATGAAAAGATAGATGGTTGGTGTGGATGAAAAGATAGATGGTTGGTGTGGATGAAAAGATAGATGGTTGGTGTGGATGAAAAGATAGATGTTTGGTGTGGATGAAAAGATAGATGTTTGGTGTGGATGAAAAGATAGATGGTTGGTGTGGATGAAAAGATAGATGGTTGGTGTGGATGAAAAGATAGATGGTTGGTGTGGATGAAAAGATAGATGGTTGGTGTGGATGAAAAGATAGATGGTTGGTGTGGATGAAAAGATAGATGTTTGGTGTGGATGAAAAAGATAGATGGTTGGTGTGGATGAAAAGATAGATGTTTGGTGTGGATGAAAAGATAGATGGTTGGTGTGGATGAAAAGATAGATGGTTGGTGTGGATGAAAAAGATAGATGGTTGGTGTGGATGAAAAGATAGATGGTTGGTGTGGATGAAAAGATAGATATTTGGTGTGGATGAAAAGATAGATGGTTGGTGTGGATGAAAAAATAGATGGTTGGTGTGGATGAAAAGATAGATGGTTGGTGTGGATGAAAAGATAGATGTTTGGTGTGGATGAAAAGATAGATGGTTGGTGTGGATGAAAAGATAGATGTTTGGTGTGGATGAAAAGATAGATGTTTGGTGTGGATGAAAAGATAGATGGTTGGTGTGGATGAAAAGATAGATGGTTGGTGTGGATGAAAAGATAGATGTTTGGTGTGGATGAAAAAATGGAGTGGATGTTTGGTGTGGATGAAAAGATAGATGGTTGGTGTGGATGAAAAGATAGATGGTTGGTGTGGATGAAAAGATAGATGGTTGGTGTGGATGAAAAAGATAGATGTTTGGTGTGGATGAAAA
>NC_091588.1:25037279-25039779 GCF_042767895.1 Penaeus vannamei
TGGAGGGGGAGGATGAAGAGGGTGGTGGAGGGAGGAGGAGAGAAGTGTAGCAGGGGGAGGAGGGGGGAGGAGGTAGAGGGGGAGAAGATGGAGGAGGTAGGAGGTGGAGGAGGGAGGAGGTGGTGGTGGAGGTGGAGGAGGAAGAGGGAGAAGGAGGAGGAGGAGGAGGAGGAAAAGGAGAGGGAGGAAACAGAGGAGGTTAAGAGGAGGATAGGGAGGAGGTGGAGGAGGAGGTGGGGTGGAGGAGGAGGAGGAGGAGGGAGAGGGAGGGGGTGGAGGAGGAGGAGCAAGGAAGAGGGGAGGAGGAGAGGAGGAGGTGGGGAGATGGAGGAGAGGTTAAGAGGAGGCAGAGGGGAGAGGAAGAAAGGAGGAGGATGGGGGGGAAGAGGAAGAGGTGAAGGAGTAGGAGGAGGAGGAAGAAGTGGAAAGTGGAGGAAGGGAGGAAGAGGAAGAAGAAGAAGAAGGAAGAAGAAGAAAAGGAAGAGGAGAGGACGAAGTTGAAGTGAAAGGGGGGGGAGGGGACCAGTCTCCCACCCTGTGCAGCCCATACACTCATGGCAATAATCCTTACCAGATGAGCAAACATGTCCAAAAAAAATAAAAAAAGTAAAAAACGAAAAAGTTTATGAAAACGAAACATTTACGTAAAAAGAGGAAGAAGAGAAGAAAAAAACGAAAGGAAGAAAAAAGACAAAACGAAACAGAAAAAAAGTAAAGTCCCAAAAAAAGAAACCAAAATCGAAAAAAAAAACGGAAGAAAAAGGAAAAAATAAAGAAAAGTCCACCCATTTGGGGTGCAGTGTAAAGGAACTCTTCCTCGCCTGTGCTTAGTGCAAGAACTTGAGGAAAGAGTTATGGGGGGGTGGGAGTTGGAGAGAGGGGTGGGCAGAGGAGGAGTTAATTCACAGCTAAGGCAGATCTTTCCATTAGCTTAACTTAGGGTTTTCGCCTTTATGTGCTAAAGACTTCAGGGAATGAGGTTGTCTTAACTCTCTCTCTCTCTCTCTCTCTCTTTTGCTTACTTTCTATTTCTCTGTTTCTCTTTTTTTTCTCTTTTTCTCTTAGTCTCTTTCTGTTAGTCTCTCTGTCTCTTTCTTTCTCCCTTTCTTTCTTTTATTTCTGTTCTCTTAGTCTCTTTCATCTTTCTCTATTTCTCCAGTCTTTTCTGCTCTGTTAAATCTTTCTCTCTTCTCTACCTCTGTCTGTCTTCCTCCTCTTTCTATCTTTCTTTCTCTCTCTCTCTCCTTCTCCTCTCTTCTTTCTCTACTCTCTTCCTCTCCCCCTTCCTTCCCCACTGGTCTCTTTCTTGCCGTCTCTCTCCATCCCCTCTCTTTCTCCTTTGGGTTCTCCTTCCTCCTCCCTCACATTTACTCATTCCTCTCTCTTTCTCACCCCTCCTTCTCATCCGCAATTTTGCTCCCTCTCCCTCCCCTCTCTCTTTACCTTCCTCCCTCTCCTCTCCTTCCTTTCCTTCTCTGCCTCTCTCCCTTCACCCCTTTCACTCTCTCCCTCTCTCTCCCTCATTCTCCCTCTCGGTCTCTCCTTTCTCCCACGTCTCTCTCTCCTTTCCCTCCACTCCTCTCTCTCCCTTCCCGCTTTCCCTCTTCTCTTCTCTCTCTTCCTTCCTCCCTCAGCCTCTCTCCTCTCCCTTCCCCCTTTCTCTCCCTCTCCCCTCTTCCCTTCTCTCTCTCTCCTCCCTCCCTTCTCTCTCGTCCCCCTGCTTCCCTCTGTTCTCCCTCTCTCTCCCTTCCTTACTTCTTCCTCCCTCCTCCACCTTCTCTCTCTCTGGCCCCTTCCTCCCCTCCCTTTCTCTCATCCTCTCTTCCCCTCATTCTCCCTCTCTCTCTCCCCCTCCCATCATTCTCTCCCTCTCTCTCTCCTTCCTCCCTTGCTCTCTCCCTCTCTCTCTCCCTACTCCCTTCTCCCATCATTCTGCTCCCTCTCTCTCTCTCTCCCTTCTCCTATCATTTCTCCCTCTCTCTCTCTCTCCCTTCTCCCATCATTCTCTCTCTCTCTTCCTTCCTCCCTCCCCTCTGTTCCCCTCTCTCTCTCTCTCTCCCTCTCTCTCTCTCCCTTCTCCCATCATTCTCCCTCTCTCCTTCCCTTCATCTCTCCCTCTCTCTCTCTCTCCCTTCTCCCATCCTTCCCCTCTTCCCTCTCTCTCTCCTCCTTCTCCTCTCTCTCTCTCTCCCTCCCCTTTCTCTCCCTCTCTCTCTCTCCCATTTCCTTCCTTCCCCTCTCTCTCTCCTCCTTCTCCCATCATTCTCCCTCTCTTTCTCTCCCCCTCTCCGTTTCTTTCCCTTGGGCTGTAACTGGCATCACACTTACGGCATAAGTTTCTCTTTATTTGCCCGTGTTAATGTGTTTAGAATTTTCTTTGCTTGTTTTTTCCCACTTCCCTCTTTTATTCCTGGTCTTTTGTTTCCTGCTTTCTCGAAGAGCCCTTTTCTCTTTCTGTTTTTGTTTTATCTTTTCTTTTTTTCTCTCTATTTGTATGTAT